>NC_056730.1:825824447-826084447 GCF_019279795.1 Protopterus annectens
CACAGACACACACACACACACACACACACACACACACACACACACACACACACACACACACACACACACACACACACACACACACTCACACACACACACACATATACAGGTATGGGAACATTTTAGAATCTCAAATTCCTGAAAACTCGAACCTCATATGGTTGAGCCCATATGACTGAGTTTTCAAAAACTCAAAAGTATAAAGTGTTAAATAAAACACTTTAATTTAATTAAATTTTAACCCCCCCTACTTAAATAAACCATCTCTGTGATCGCACTATAATGAGAAAACAGGAAATCTCCCGTTCAGCACTTCTGCATACAGCGCGGAATGGGAGATTTCCCTTTTCTCCACTGTAACACTCTCTTGGAGTTAATATATTTAAGTAGGAGAATGTGGGGGGTGCAGGCGGTTTGCCCCCCCCCCCCGCAGAAACAATGTGTTTGATTATATATATTTTTTTACTTCACTTCGGAATTTCGAGTTTCTGAAAACTCGATTATATGGTCTCGACCATATGAAGTTCGAGTTTTCAGGAATTCGAGATTCTGAAGTGAATCCACAGGGATATATATGTATACGGATCACTTAGCGGCAAAATAACCAAAACAGATTCGGCCAGGCATACCTGCACGAAAGTGCTTTTCACTGAAAGGCACTTTCACATAAGTATGCCTATTGCGGAGATCGCACTACAGTGGGGATAAGGGAAAATTCCCTTTTTCCCACTGTAGTGCGATTCTCGAGGAGAATATTTAAGTAGGGGGGTGTGGGGGGGTGCAGGGGCGCTTGCCCCCCCTGCAAAAATGTAAAAGTAATCTTTTACCTTTTTTTTTTTTGTGAACACACTGTAATGAAAGCACTTTTTCATTGAAAGCGCTTTCATTAAAGTGTGTTCAGTGATTGTGAATTCGGACTATTGAACTTTCGTTCAATAGTCCTAGATCCATATACATATATATATATAATCCACAGACAGGAAGAACCGAACCAAAAAGCACAAAGTGCAGCTTTATTGAACAACAAACAGGTCAATAAATCAAGCGCTTTCGCCAGGCAAATACCTGGCTTTCTGAAGATCTTGAGAAAGCCAGGTATATGCCTGGCGAAAGCACTTGATTTATTGACCTGTTTGTTGTTCAATAAAGCTGCACTTTGTGCTTTTTGGTTCGGTTCTTCCTGTCTGTGGATTATCTTTTATCTTATTTGCCTTGGTTTCTTGAAAAAAAAAAATATATATATATATATATATATATATATATATATATATATATATATATACATGTACAATTATTGCACGGAATAGTATCACATATCAGGTGCATGGAAAATGTATTTAAAAAAAAAAAGTTATAAACTAGTACTTTGGTAAGAAACACACTTTTATTCCAGTATACAGTTGGAAAAAACAGAGAAACTGCTTTTATTTGTACAAGCTTTGTCAATATCTAAACCAATGCTAGATCAGGGTCATTTAGTATAATATAACCATTAATTTTTATATTTCTTATACACATTTTAGATGTTCATTGTGACTAGTATCTAAACTACTGGAACAATGACTTCCTTTTATATGATGCTACAGCTCATGTGATTAATACACACCAGTAGCATGTAAACCATTTTTTTTAAGAAAACATGCAAGCAGTTTGTCATGAAAACAGCCGTTACTGGGCAGTCTCCTATACAAATGCTAACCAAGCCCAACCTTGCTAAGTTTACAAAAAGGAGGATTGTTCAAGTTCTTTCAGAATAATAAGAACAGACATTTTTCTCTTCTTTATACAAATAATAGGTATTCATTGAGACCAGGTGGATATAGTGTGCCAATGTTAAGTATTTAAAACTTTTCTTTAGAATCGAAAAAAGTTTTTACTGCATCCCCACCTGCACCATAACATTTTATTTGCTCTGTTCTTATGAATACAAACTTGCCTGTAGAGCAAACCTTCTTATGCTTATAGACTGAAGTCCTGTCCCTAGAAAAATGGAGGTCTCTAAAATGGGTGCTTACATGCTCTTTAAACATTCTTTTGGTTTACACAACATAAAAAGTGCCACATATGCATTGTACAGGATAAAGAATAGATTTACTTTCATGTGTTATATGTTGTCTGACTTGAAATATCTTTTTCAAATTCTCTGTTGAGAAAGATTGACAGTTAAAAATATGTTTACATATAAAGATAATGTCTATGGGTTTTCTTACACCACAGAGTCTGTATGTTTTTACATTTGCAAACAGACACTTTCCTGCCTCTTCTGTAACAAAATGTAAGTAATCCGGCAGATATTTGCTCAAAACTGGATTGCAAAGAAGCATTGTCCAGAATGTATTAATAATCTTTTTAATGCAAAGTCTGTTCATTCATAAGTGGTGGAAAATCTAATAACATCAGAATTTTGTTTCCATTTATTATTATGATACTGTTAGACCTCTATTCTATTCAATACATCAACCATTTTCTGTGTTTCATCAAGCAATCCTTTGTTATAACCTCTATGAAGTAATATATGTCCTAAATCATTAGCCATCACTTTGTATGCCTCTTTGCTGCTACTAATGTCTTTTACCTACTATGATTTGGGAATATTTTTGAAAATGTGTGTGTGTGTGTGTGTGTGTGTGTGTGTGTGTGTGTGTGTGTGTGTGTGTGTGTGTGTGTGTGTGTGTGTTTGCGTGTGTGTGTGTGTGTGTGTGTGTGTGTGTGTGTGTGTGTGTGTGTGCTCGCGCATGCGAGCTCGTTCGTGTGTGTGTGTGTGTGTGTGTGTGTGTGTATACACATTGTCAAGGTAATGTCACCAGACATCTATATGCTGAAAAAAATATTTTTATTATAAATGGAAAGAGCTTCAAAATACCCCATAAATAGATCAGCATACAGTGGTGCAAAGGATGCATCCATGGCAATACCTCTCAGCTATATAAACATTTCTTCTAAAAAAAATGTTTCCTACTGTCCCTTCTGTCTTTGCTGTTTCCAGATTTTGGAGGTGAACTTGTGTGAGCGGAAAGAACACTTACACTTATACAAACTGTTGAGACTTTTTTTCTACCCCTTTGGGAGCAGCAAACGCAGGAGGGATCTTGGGAAACACTTGGCACCATACAGATAGATGAATATGTGCACATTTATAAGCTGTTTAAAGTACACCACTGTATCAGTAGCTTAAGTTTGTTTGTGGTAGCATTAAGTATATTTTAACTTTGTAGTAGCATTTCACTCCAAGCACTCCTTTACTGTGCTTTAGATTAGGAAGACTGGGATTATTCATCTAGTGGCAGCATTTGTTTGCCTGGTCTATCTGAGCTGGGAAGCACACAAAAGGGCTCTAAGTATTTTTTGCTCTTCTCTTATATACTGTGACTGTACTTTAGCAGATTAAAAAAAACTGTACTGTCTGCTGCTGCTTTAAGTAGTTAGTTGCAATGAATTACATTGTATCTATTAGTTATAGGACCGTTGTAGGTAGTTTGTGTGGTCTTCTTACACTTGGGCTCCAAACCACCATTATTCATCCTTCATTTCATTAAGAAGTTGTTTTTCTACACCTTTGTGGGAAAAGTGTGCTGATCTAACCTGTCTGAGTTTGGTATTGCTGGCCAAAGGCTTATGTCTGCTTTCCTGGTTGGTAGTTAGCTTCAAACTTGTTTGTCTTTGCTCGTATTTAAGCCTCACTCTTGCATGGTGCTGCTCTTCACTCAGCGGCAGTTAGCAGTGCACTGTATAGACAAACGCCTAGAAACTCAGTTATTCCCTTAACAGCTGTCACTAAAACCTTTCCATGCTTTTCTGCTACTCTAGGAACAACTCAATTGTGTAATGAGCAGTGTTGCCTTATTGTTTATCCTTAGCCTATACAAAGTATAGGTCCCTCTTGGAGTCTTGGCGATACCAACGCAATTCTTGTCAATTTACCCCATTCCCTTCCCTAATAAAACATAGAGTAAGAGATTGCTATCATGGACAGGAAGCTTCCAATCATCTCTCTGGCCAGCCTGATAGATATGGTCATCCTGAGGTAACGTAGCAACTGTGTCATGCATACTGACAACCACGTACTCCTGAAACAAGCAAATACTTTATGTGAGAGATGTAGTTACACTATGAAATCAGGCACAAGATTCTCATGCAAGTCCAAATCGAATGACATACAGCTTGTCAGCACACACACACACACACACACACACACACACACACACACACACACACACACACACACACACTTCCCACACTTAATAAAGACATGACACATAAACCCACATATGTGGAGGTACTCATTAGTAACTTACCAAAAGATCAGAGGCCTCCAAAATGGAAACCATTTACACACACAACAATGCAAAAAACAACTACAACACACAATAACACACACCAGCATCTCAACAAATAAGCCCATAAAGTGTGATGCTGCAAAATCTAATGTATTAGCCATAGGTCACTCCATTGTGAGACACACAGATGTTTACCACACCAGGCTGGATTAGGAGCTGGTTACTGTTAACTGCCAAGCAGGTGCCAGGATCTATCGAGTCACTCAAGCATTCAAGTCATTCAACCACAAGTACTGGTATGGCTCCATCATAATCCATGTGAGGGTGAATGACTTGCGATGTACCTCAATGGACTATATGAAGAGAGACATGACTGAGCTCTCAGATTATGTGTCACAGGAAGGTATAATCTTTGCATAAGCAGCATTCTGCCTTCTCCAAGGATGATGCCACAAGACAAACAAAAAATGATTGACTTTAACAACTGGCTTAGCTTCTGCTGTCAGTCCAAGCAGATCCAATATCTATCAGCCTGGGAAGACATGATTGACAAGTCATGTTGCTTTGCCAGAGATGACTTGCACCTGTCTCATCCAGGCTTTTGGATACTGACAAGGGAATTAGCCACCCCTATTCTGCCTTTTGTATGCACTGTCAAAATAACCCGCCTTCCAACATAACAAAATACTCTCTAGATAAACTCAAGGTACTGCTGATTAATGCTAGGAGTCTAAGCAGGAAACTGCACTCCCTGGAAACAATCCTCACTTTGGAATATGCTGGCATCTGAGTGACCACTAAGACATGGTTCAAAGGCATGGAAAGCATTCCAGCCATACAGGGCTACAAGGCCTTCCATATGTTCAGACCACGAACTGAGCATGAAAAAAGCAAAGGAGGATGAGGTGTATCAATCTTCATTAAGGATAACTACACCTCAAGATTGGTCAAACATTATGACTGTCTTGAGCTACTCCATGTCCAATTAACTATAGGCAAAGCCCACTACCACATCATAGCTAGCTATAGGTCCCCCACCATGAAAGAGACAAAGTCATTTGTCATACAACTCGACACTTAACTCATGGGTGATTTTAATTATCCTACCATTGACTGGGAAACATACACGACCACAAACATGCTGGCTCAGATGTTCTTGAACTTTGTTAGTCAGCACATCCACAAGAGGCTCAATTGTCCTGGGCATAGTTCTCACTAACATGGGAAAGGATTGCAGCTTCCACCCCCATGTGATGTCTCCCTGGTTAGACTGCACCATAAATCAGTCTCGTTCAATGTAATTGCAAGAACAGATACCCCATCAAGTTCACAAATGCTTAAGAATTTTTCAAAGACAAATTGCCTCCTGATAAGTGATGGTATAAAAAAATTTCAAAACTCCCTTGAACGCAGATAATATGGACTCCTATGCAGAGGTGTACACCAATGCCCTGCACAACCACTTAAGCAGTCGTATAGAACTGGCTGTACCTGACCGGATTAAAACCAGGTCTTGCTGAAAAAAAAAAGCCACCCTGGTGGACCGCCAGTATAAACAGGCTATACAACAAGAGAAAGAAACTAATGTCCAGGAAAAAGAGGGAACTAGCTCAGCAGAGGAAGAATTCTCTCTCTAGCTTTACAAAAAAATTAGAGATCTTGCCAGGTCCTACAAAATTAATTATGAAATAAAACTAACCTCCCTAGCTAAGGATAATCACAAGGAATTCTTTAACTATGTCCAAAATCTAAAATGCAGTTCACAGCTTTGCACTGAGCTCATTGTAGAAGGCTCCACCCAGACTCAACCAGAGTTAACAGCCAACCTGCTAGCTGACAGATTTGGGGCAAACTTCAGCTCCCCCCCCCCCCCAGTCATCTCTTATGGTATACCTGCCACCAGTCCTCAGCCTATTATCTCAAGACAGCAGGTCATCTTGGTGCTCTCTATGTCCAAAAACACAGCATCAATGAGATTAGACAACATCCCAGGTTGCCTTTTAAACAACTTAAAACATGTCCTAGAGGACCCACTTGAATCCCTGTTTAACTACAGCCTGTGAACTAACTATGTTCCAGTGGAATGGAGGACAGCAGCATTAATCTCTCTGCACAAAGGAGGGCCATCAACTGATCCTGGAAATTATAGGCCCATAACCTTTACTAGCCGCATCTGCAAGGCCATGGAAATAATCATTATGGACCTTATTAAGAAGGACATAGGTAATCTCCAAACACTGGACCCAACCTAGTTTGATTTTGTTAAAGGTAGTTTATGCCTGCTAAACATGGCTGACTTCTTCAAGAAAGACACCAAGGCACTGGATGAGGGAAATACATTGCATACCACCTATCTTGCCCTAGCCAAGGCATTTGACATAATCTACCACTCAGGTGTTAAAGAAAAGTACTCATAATTTGGAATGAATCCCTACATTACCAGATGAGTAGCCAAATGGCTCACCGACTGAATGCAAACTGTCAAAGTGGGTGACTTCACCTCTAGCAAAAGACCAGTCACCAGTGGCATACCACAGGCTTCTGTGCTGGGTCTCTTACTGTTTGGAATTTATTTTTTAGAAATCCAGGCAAACTTGGATATCCTGTGGCTGACTAAGTTTGCTGACAATTGCAAATTGGAAGCAATCATTGAGTCTCCTAGTTATGTTAATATACTACAGACAGGGATAATGCAGACAAATGATTGGTGCCACACCCATGGATTAAAATAATGCAAAAAAATGCATTATTATTCCCTTTGGGAAAGCTGACATCCCTGATAATTTCATTACAGACAGCAACCCCTAAGTGTAGAACCAATGGTACATGAGCTGGGTACTCAGTTTGATAGCAATCTGAACTTTGACTGCCACGTGTCCACAGTAATAAGGACATCCTTCTATGTGGCACATCTTATAAGTAAAGACATTATATCTAGATCTAAGGTTCATAGGTTCATAGGTTCATACTAGGCTATCTGCCCTAGGGCATTTATAAGCCTAGCCAGAATGTGTTTGGCTTTCGCCACCCATAATAAATTAATTTTGCTATGCCCTTTTTTGAGGTTAGTATACTGTGCCTCTGTCTAACAGTGACACAGAAGTGATACCCGGGGTAAACCTACGATCTCCCATCCACTCATCAAGATTCCTCTTGAATAGAGTCAATGAGGGACTCTGCCTAACCTGGACTGGGATTTTATTCCAGAGTGAAGGGAGCCTCTGGGTTATGAATCTGTCCCTCCAGCATGTCCTATTTATTTCAGTGCTGAGGTTCAAGTCTCTCAAGCGTGTAGCTCGATGGGATTTGGATTTTCTGAAGTGCAGCATGTCCATTAATTCCGGGTTGGACATTGCTTTATATGTCAGGCACAGATCGCCTCTGAACAGGCGGTATGCCACTGAGTAGAGCTGGAGTTTCTTTAACCAGGCAGCATATGGCATCTGTTTGAGCCCTTTGATCCTTTTTGTGAGGTACTTTTGGGGTCTTTCCAGTTGCTGCAGGTGTCTGGTAAAGTACATCCCAAAAGGGGCATTGTACTCAATTATGGGCCTGATGAGGGATGAGTAAAGAGGCACGATGACCTCCCCTGATCTAGATGTGAATCCCTTCATGATTAGGTGGGCTATATAAAATGTTTTTCTAACCACTTTGGCCACATGGTTGTCAAATGAGAGATTGCTATCAACTTGGGTCCCCAGGTCCCTAATTACTTCTTCTATACTTAATGGATTACCACCTATGTGGTAATTTGTGGGCACTTTGTTTATGCCAAAGGGGCTGACTATACACTTTTTGGCATTTAGCTTGAGGCCATGGCTCTGGCACCAGTTGTCTGTTTCTATGAGGCCCTTTTGGAGGATGCTTGTGTCAGCTGGAGAGTCGATTATGGTGCCCAGTTTGCAGTCATCTGCGAACTTGGTCAGCCACTGTCCTTCCGTGTTGGCCTGTACCTCCGAGAAATATATACCGAACAAGAGAGGTCCCAGGACTGAGCCTTGTGGGATGCCACTTGTAACTGGTTTGGAGTCTGACATGGCTCCAGCAATTCTAACCATGTGGGTTCTGTCCTTGAGCCAGTTTGCAACCCATCTAGTGACATAGGGGTTTATATTTAAGCTGGTGAGCTTATCTATAATGCCCGAGTGGGGTATTGTATCGAAGGCTTTTGCGAGGTCCAGGTAGGCTGTGTGGACCACCTTCCCCTCGTCAATGGCCTTGATGACTGTTTCAAAGAAATCAGCCAGGTTTAAGAGGCAGGATCTGCCCTTAACAAAGCCAAACTGGGTAGGATCCAGTGTCTGTAGGTCCCCAATATCTTTATTTATGAGGTCCATGATGATCCTTTCCATAGCTTTGCAGACCAAGCTAGTCAGGCTTATGGGGCGATAGTTTCCAGGATCCGTTGAGGCACCACCTTTGTGGAGAGGGACCACAGTTGCTGTACGCCACTCTTTGGGTACATATCCTGTAGTAAGGCTGAGATTGAACCAAAACTAAATCACAAAAACACCTTCAATGACTGAAGAAACATCAAACTGGCACGAAGTAATAGTTCAAAAGCTTTAATTGCATAAAAATCACAGCAAAACTGAATCAAGCGCTTTCACCTGACTAATATCAGGCTTTATCAAGATACAAAAAAGCTAAAACCACCATTCTTATATATCATTAGATGCAGTCACATGATAGTTAATTGTGAATAATTAATTAATAATTACTCTCATTAAAAACTTTTTTTTTTTTTTTTCAAGCATTTTACCCAGTGCCCTAACATGCAGTTAAAGTTTTTGGTCTTGGAGCAAGTTTTGCAAGACCAAAGAGGGGGTGACTGGGAAAAATTTCTCGAATGTAGAGAACTATTTTGGCAATTAAGGTTAGATGCTTCAAAACCCCCTGGTCTTAATGACAATATTAGTATTAAAAGTATTCTTAGGATGAGAAGAGCAAAATTATAATAATGTTGGTATATATTTATTATAACATATTTATTATTACAACATATTTTTTATGACAATACATTTTAAATTAAATTATTTTGTGGTTACATTCATTTTTTAGTCAAATACTTTATATGGTATATTTAATTAATGGCATTTCTAAGGTATGTATTTACTATGTAATGTCTTTTTAAAAAAAAAAAAGTTTTTAATGAGAGTAATTATTAATTAATTATTCACAATTAACTATCATGTGACTGCATCTAATGATATATAAGAATGGTGGTTTTAGCTTTTTTGTAATTTGATAAAGCCTGATATTAGTCAGGTGAAAGCGCTTGATTCAGTTTTGCTGTGATTTTTATGCAATTAAAGCTTTTGAACTATTACTTTGTGCCAGTTTGTTTCTTCAGTCATTGAAGGTGTTTTTGTGAAGGCTGAGATGGAACAGTAGTTTTATGTTTGGGTTTAGCTCTTCTTGGAGTTCATGTAGGACGCAGCCTGGGACACCGTTGGTCCCATTGATGCTGTGTTTTTTGCTTTGGAGAGGGCGGCTCTTACCTGAGCATCTGAGATGTCAGGGGGGCAGCACTCTGCTGGGATAGATATTTGCCCTTTTGGTGGGGAGGGGGGGGGGGGAGTTTGCGCTAAACCTGTCAGCTAGGATTTTGGGAATGTCTGTAGGTTTGGTGTATTTTTTTGTCATTTTGGACTAATTCTGAGCATATCTGGGAATTACCACCCAGGTTCCTAACATAACTAAAGAAAGCCTTGTGATTATCCTTAGTGTCCTGTGCAATTTTTCTCTCAAAGCTGACCTTAGACGATTTTATGAGTGCCCGTAGTTTTTTGCTAATACTGATCAGAGATGCCTTCCCTTTTTGGAATTTTGCTCTATCATTTAGTAGCTTCTTCCTTCTATTGTATAGTTTGTTTATGGCTGGGGTCCACCAGACAGGACGTCTGCCTTTGGAGGATTGGGTCTTGGTTTTATTTGGGATCGCCTGATCCATGCATTCCTGAAGGTGTTCATAGAATGCATTTATAAAGGATTCTGCGGTCAGGGCCGTATTTTCCACAGGCCCAGGGGCTTTGAAGGATTCCACCTCGGTTTTGAGGAGTGTGAAATTTGCTTTAGAAAAGTTTTTCACTGTGGTTTTCTGGGCAGGGGGTGGTGTCAGGATGTGAATATCCAGTGAGATTAGTTTATGGTCTGATCTTACCAGTGAGGGATTCACTTCTGGTCTGGAGCATAGAGTCCCCATGTTGGTGATGATCAGGTCCAGTATGTTTTCCCCTCTTGTGGGAGTGGTAACAAGTTGTTCCATAGTATTTGAGTTTATAAATTCTAGGAACCTTTGGGCTAGGGTGTTGGAGCTAGAGTAATGCTCCCAGTTTATGTTTGGGTAGTTGAAGTCGCCCAATATAATGGTGTTTGGGGAGACCTTCATATTTTCCAGTGTTCTCAGGAAGGCCGAGTGGGGTTCCTGGGTTAGGGAGGGTGGTCTGTAGCAGGCTATAAACTTGAAGGCAGTTTTACCCACTGTTAGTTGCACATGGATAGTCTATGATGCTTCGTGCTGTGCCACCAACCTGGAGGTGTGGGTATCTTTGACGAATATTTATACTCACCCTCCTTTTGTGGGTCGGTCCAAGTTTTGGGGCCGAAAAGCATGGTATGAGGTATAACCTGGTAGTGCTGGGGTGCTCTCGGGAGCCTTGAACCAGGTTTCTGTTACTGCACAGATATCGATGTTCTCCATGCTAAGGAGAGTTTTGAGTGTGTGCATCTTGAGGTTTAGACTTCTGGCGTTGAGTAGCATTACTCTTAGTTTCTTATCCCTTGTGATACCTATGGAGGTGGGTTTGTCTTTTGAGCCTTGCCTAAAAAGGCACTATGGGGGTAGCAAGAGTCTTTGCCAATATCCGAAAGCCCAGGGGTGACAGGTGCAAGCCATCCCTAGCGAAGCATCGTGGCTTGTCGAGCATGTCATCCCAGGCTGACAGGCATTGGATCCCCTTTGAAAGACACCAATACTTAAGCCAATTGTTGAAATTGATCATCTTGTCTTCATATTGTGGCATCATTCTTGGTGAGGGTAAGATGCTACTCAAGGTCAGGGTCATACCGGCCTTGGCCACATGCTCAGAGATCTCCTCTATGTCTCTTTTCATGTAGCCCAGGGAGGTACGTCTCAGGTCATTCACACCAGCATGGACAATGAGTGAGTCATATTTGTACTTGCCTTGGAGTGACCTGAGTGCTTGTGTTATGTGGCGGATCCTAGCGCCCAACAGGCAGCTCACCGTGACCTTCTCCTTGTTCAGCCTGGTGAGCGGGACGTCAGTGTGCCTGAAGATAGAGTCACCTATTACAAGTGTATCAGGTGTGTTGTTTAGCCTTATGGACTGCGACTGTTTGGCACACTGGCTTTGTGAGCTATGTGTTGCACGTGTTTTGTTTTGGGGTAGCGGTTGCTTGGGTGTCTGCTTTGGAGGTCTCTGCTGCTTAGGCAGATTTTTATTTAGAGCCTCCAAGTATGTTTTTGTGTGTTTATGTGTTTGGTTTGCTGTCGAGGTAGGTCTATGTGAGACTGGAATTGTACTCAGTGTGGTTTCCTTCGCCTCCTGACTGGTTACGCCAGTACTGAGTTGAGAGAGCTTAGCTTCCAGTTTGGCTATATGGATGCATCTCTCACATGTGCTGGAATTTGTTGGGAGGAGGAGAGGGTTGTCTGTGTACATGAGGCAGTTGTAACATTGCCTCAAGATTCCCAGATTCACCAGCTGAACCGGAGAGAAGATTGACAACTGACCTTTGGACATGCTAAAATAGTATTGGGAATTCCTTTATAATTGAAAAAAAAAGGGCCAATGGGGAACAAGGTACTCAAGAGGATTTTGTGAGAGTGTAGTGCTTTTAATTTTTTAGTGCTGACTTATATAATTGCTTTAGTGAGCAAGTGCCTTTAGTGAGCGAGTGCCAGGTAACTTAAATGCAATGTGTTACAGGTAACTTAAATGCAAAAACGACAAACAGTGACTTTCTTTTAAGTGAAACAAGGAAATGAGTACAGTAAGCAATGCAGATATCACAAGGCATCCACAGAAACGCTGAAAAGCCACATTTTAGGTGGTATTAGCGTTTCAGGGAAATAACAAGCAAACAAACAACAAGCATGCAAACAGAGCTAGATTCAGCAGGCCTGGATCTAGTCTATGCTACAGCAAACAAGGTGTACCAATTTCAGTAAGAAACAGTTGAAATATGCAGGCACTATAAGCCTTTAACCAGAAATTCCCAGCTCAGAAGGGCAGAGTCCAGCCTCTCCTCCCACAAGAGTGCAGACCACGAACCTTCTTAATGTAAAATAACTGGCCTGAAGCCCAAGTGCTTAAACCAGAACTAATACACTTTTAGAATAACAGACACTGAGCCCTCAATCAGCAGTTCCCAACTTAGAAGGATGTAAGCTATCTGTCCTGCCACCACAGTGCAGGCCACAAACCTTCCTAATGTAAAACAACTGGTCTGAAGCCCAAGTGCTTAATCCAAAAGACTTAGAATGATAGCTACACTTTAATCAAGTTACTACCAAGCAGTAATAAATACAATTAAATACTTTGAAGAATGCCTGGATTAGTGCTCAAGTTATACAAACAAAGTTAGATTCAGCAGGCCTGGATCTAGTCTACGCTACCGCAAACAAGGTGTACCAATTTCAGTAAGAAGCAGTTCAAATATGCAGGCACTATAAGCCTTTAACCAGAAATTCCCAGCTCAGAAGGGCAGAGTCCAGCCTCTCCTCCCACAAGAGTGTAGACCACGAACCCTTTTAGTGTAAAATAACTGGCCTGAAGCCCAAGCGCTTAAACCAGAATTAATACACTTTTAGAATAACTGACACTGAGCCCTCAATCAGCAGTTTCCAACTTAGAAGGATGTAAGCTACCTGTCCTGCCACTACAGTGCAGACCACAAACCTTCCTAATGTAAAACAACTGGTCTGAAGCCCAAGTGCTTAAACTAAAAGGCTTAGAATGAGTTACACCAAGAAGTAATAAATACAACTGAGTACTTTTAAGATGACGCAAAAGCAAAATAAAGTGGGAAGAAATACAAATACAGTAAAAGCAGATAATTTCTTTTTCAGAAAAGTAGCAAAAACAGTAGTATAAACAATTCACATGCAGTGCAAGCTGGCACACTTGAGTATGTAGCAATATTAGTCCACACGCAGTTTGAAAAAATGTAATTAAATTAAAAAGGACTAAAAGCAAGTGCAGAAAGGGTTTATTAGGAAGAATGCGGTAAAGAGATGGGACTGGGGGAGTGTCCTAGATCAAATCTACTGTGGGGCGGGCACTGCAAAAGCCACCAAATTTAAACTACAACCAAGAACAGGGAGGGGGGTGGGGAAGACAGTTTCAACAGAGCTAGATATGAGGAATCACAGTCCAAATTTTAAAACCACAAAAAGTGCAGAAAATGTCCTTAAATCAGCTTATGTCCAGTTGATGTATGCAGACAAATCTCAGTAACCAGCAACTCGATTTAAAATGATTACTAGAAATGTAACCAACACAGATTTTAATGTTAGCAGAAACCCCCCAAGCTAATTAACACTTAAAGGAATTTTAAAGCAGTCTAACAACTACTGCAGAGCTTCAGAGACACACACAAGACAGTTTCAACAGAGCTAGATATGAGGAATCACAGTCCAAATTTTAAAACCACAAAAAGTGCAGAAAATATACTTAAATCAGCTTATGTCCAGTTGATGTATGCAGACAAATCTCAGTAACCAGCAACTCGATTTAAAATGATTATTAAAAATGTAACCAGCACATAATTCCATTATACACAACTCCACAGCATGCACCTTTCTGGGAACAGGGACCTAAATGTTCTGACCACTGCATGCACCTTTCTGAGAACAGGGACTGAAATCTTCTGACCACAACATGCACCTTTCTGGGAACAGGGACCCAAATCTTCTGACCACAGCATGCACCTCTCTAGGAATAGGGGCATAAACCTTCTGAACACACCATGCATCTTTCTGGGCACTCTCATACCTTGTACTCAAATCAAAGATGGTAACAGTAGATCTTCTACACTATTTTGTTATTACTGTTTCTATATCTACCCACCCTTGTTTATCTTGCTGTATAGTTGTTTACTGTCAATACTTTGTATAAAACATTTATGTAACATATTTTTGAATTTTGTATTTTTCTTACCATACCTTGTCAATAATTTGCAAAAATGATGTAATACCTTTCTTAATTGTATATTTGTCTTGCATTTCTATACATAATTATGTTGTTCTTATTTTCTCTTTAATCTCTCCAAATCTTTTGGGTTTCTAATACCATGATGGGAATGGTCCTCATTCCTAAGTCAAAGTACAATTAAAGTTCATGAAATTAGTATTGTTTCAATCTTTGATGTCAGCCAGAAGTGCTCTTTGCAGCACCCACAATGTGCCCAGAAATGACTCCTGCAATTTGTATGGAGTTGCATACATTGGCAGAGTATCTAAATATGATTGTAGATTCTTTTTTATAAGACCCATTGCTCCTACTACTATTGGAACTGCCTGGGTATCTTTTTTTCCACATTGCTCTCATTTCTGCTTGCAAATCTTGATATTTTATGACTTTGTGTCTCTCTGTATGCAAGGCATTGTAGTAACAAGGTGTAGTGATTTCAGTGATCAATGTTACTTGTGTTTTCTTTTTATGGAACACTATATATGGTTTTCTCACATCTATATTATGAACTGTTGGTAATGGGTAATCCCATATGATGTAGACTTCATCACTTTCTATAATGCTTTGAGGCTCATGTTTCCAGTATTTTTCAGCTACTTCAGTAATATAATGTTTGCACAATCCCTAGTGCAACAGTGTTGCCACATTATTATGCCTTTCAGCATATAATCCTTCTGACATTAGTATATCACAACCAGCAACAAGGTGTGCAACTGTTTCCAATTCTGATTTACAAAACCTAAATGTGTCTTTTTCTCCCACATGTTCAATGAACTTTGTAAACCAATTTTTATGTAACCCACTAGCTTGGACCACCAATATTAACCTTTCATTTTTTGGTTTGAATTCACCTCTCCTTAACCATTCCTGCATTTGATCCATAGGTTCATAGATTAGTACTAATTGCCCTTGTGAGTCATTTTAAGCCTAGCCAATTATCCCTTCTGAGATTCAAACCCTGCACCTTGTGTTTGTAAGGCAAACACCTTAACCATTAGGCCACCCTCCCAACCCTCTTATTCTGATCAACATGAGGTTTTTCCATGAGTTTTCTATACTTGGAACTATATTTATGCATTTTTCACATTTCTTCCATTCTCATCTGATCCTTTACCTTATAATCTTTCTTTTGTTTTTTGGCACGTTTAGTTGCTGCATGGTTTTTATCTAGTTCTGGTTTGATTTCCATTCTAGCTTGATGCCGATATGCTTCTGCTAGACTAAAAAGGGAAGTCAGCTTTGATTGATTCTCCTCATGTTTCAAAACTTTCACTGTATTTGGGTATTGTGAGGTGAGTAGATATTTATGCAGTCTTACAACTACAGCTCTATACATGTAATCAATTTCAAGTACGCCCATACCTCCCTTGGAATGGGGAATATATAATCTTGGTATATACTGATTTTTATAACTCACTTGGTGACATGAAGCATCCATCTTATTTTCTTGTCTACTCTATCCAACACCTTTTGGGGCCAGTCAATCACTCCAAAACTGTAAGTTAGGACAGGAAGAGCAAAGTGGTTTATAGCTTGAATTTTGTTCCTAGATGTCAATGCTGTTTTCAGGGTTAATTTAAGTCTTCTAAAATATTAATTTACAAAGTTTTAATCACATTTATTCATGTTTTATTGTTGATCCTTCATCAATCCCCTAAATATTTATACACTCCCTCTTGCTCAAGTTCTTTTATATCACATTCTTGTCCCAAACTGATGTTTTCTTGGTGCTGCAGCCTTCCTGCCTTAAAGGTCGGTTTCCACATTTATCAAGACCAAATGACATTCTTATATCATCTGTAAAAGTTTTGACTACTTGCAGTTGTGCTGTCAGTTCCTAATCTGATGAGCTACACAGTTTTAAATCATCAACAAAGAGAAGATGAGAAGTCTTTATACTTTGTAGCTTTCTGGGAGCCAAATTATAGCCATGGCTTAAGCGTTAAGTAAAAAGCTTAATGGGTTAAGGGCAAGGCAAAGGTGCAATGGTGACAGAGAGTCACCTTGGAATATCCCCCTTTGGATTTTATCCCTGGAATAATAATTTGTCCTTTATCATAGCTTAACTGCAAAGTGGTTTGCCACTGTTTCATGGTCACTGTGATGTAGTTTATCAGTGCAGGGTGTATCTTATGCATTTTTAAGCACTCTTTTATCCATGAATGTGGAA
The DNA here is from genome assembly GCF_019279795.1 of Protopterus annectens. Taxonomy (NCBI): domain Eukaryota; kingdom Metazoa; phylum Chordata; order Ceratodontiformes; family Protopteridae; genus Protopterus; species Protopterus annectens. The sequence goes on from NC_056730.1 coordinate 825,841,112, forward strand.
TACTGTCAAATGCTTTTTTGTAGTCTACCCATACCATACTTAGATTCTTCCCCTTTTTATAGTTCTCTACTATAACTTTATTCAACAACAAATGATCCTTTGTTCCATGTGGTTTTCTTTTATTGTCCTTTTGTTCTATTGCCATTATTGAGTTTTCTTCTAAATGACTATAAACTCTATCAGTGTCAAATCCAGTGTATAGTTTATACATCGTCAGAATGCAATTGTTTGGTCTATAATTTTTAGGGTAGTTTGCATCTTCACTCTTAGCCGGGTTAGTGTCTGTTCATGCTGGGCATATAAATAGTTCTTACCCATGGCTAAATCTTCATGCAAAGATGTTAATACTTATAACCAGAGGTTAGGTACTACATCTGGGCCTGGGGTTTCCAGTTAGAAGCTTTTCTTAATGTTGTTTCAATCTCCCTGGCTGTTACTTCATCCCATTTCATAACCTATACCTTTGAACTTCTAATTCTTTCTTTTACTTCTTTTATCCATTTTAGCATCTTTGTTATAGTCCACAGGATCTTCATAAATACCTCTTCAAAATGCATCTATTTCTTTTTCTTCTTCTTCTTCTGCTTTTTTTTTTTTTTTTGGTGCTAGTGCAATTCCTTTTATCTTGTTTCCCAGTTCTCTATAAAACCTTTTTGGGTCATCAATAAATTCCTTATTTTGTACTTTTGCTTTATATCTATATATTTATTTGTGAGTATTCTTCTAAGCTTTTCTGCCTGTGCTGATATTTTTAGTTTATTTGTGATAGTGCATGATAAGTCCTCCATTATAATAAAGCTCATTGCTTTTATCACGTCTCTCTTTCTGAGTATTTTTCTTGATCTGTTCCCTCTTCTATACTCTTCTAACAGTGACACTTCTTGTCTTAATTGCTTTATAGTTTTCTCTATTTGATACTTCCATGATGGTATTCGATTTCTCACTTTCCTTTCCTTTACTACCCTGTGATCTTGTGGTAGAATTTTATCTGTTATTAAATTATATCCTATTTATTTCTGTTATATTGCATAGATCTCTATTGGCAGTCCTAATTACTGTTCATTTGTTTTAACAAACTTCTAACTTTTTCGGTTTTATTGACCTTCTGCAGTCTATTTCTTTCATTGATATCAATATGTCTATCTATCTTTATTAAATCAAGCAACTCTTCTCTTAGCTGATTTTCTTCTAAAATGAGGGCACACTTTTTTGTTCTCCATTTTCTACAGCATTCTACAGAAAGTTCTACAGCATCTGTCTGTGGTAAATTCTCTTCAATTTCATCCTGTGTCATCCATTGCTCTGTCATATAGGAACTCACTGGCCTATCACTCCTCAACACTGACTGCATCAAAGTTGCCACAGGTTCCTTATTTTCCTCTAAGGCTCAGACCATGTTTGAAATGGATCATCAGACCAGTGAACCAACCTGGATAACAACTGATAAATGTAAGTAATATAAACCTTGTGAAGAAGAGCACATAGACAATGACCACTTTGGGAAGGACATTATAAACAGGGTTAGCTAACGTACTTCTTATGGACATTTTTTTTTTATTTTTAGCTATTAGTTTAGATGCACATTAACTGTTAGGATGAAGAAACTAAAGCTCTACACAATAACAGTTAATTGGTTAGTAAATGTGTCTGTCTCATGAAGTAATGAATTTAATTTTACTACAATTACAATAATAGATTGTTCTATTTTGCAAGACATGGGCTCAAAAAGTCTCTCCAATATGTTTACTCTGGCTAGCATGTACAATTATAGTTTTCTGTGTGTATTAAAAACATCATAGCAGGCTCATTCTGTAATGTTAATCTCTAGTGTTCATGCATTACAGGTAGTGTTATATATAGCAGGGCTAAGGAATAACTCAAGGAATGTATGGTTTATAATTTTTATGTTTAGACTCATGAGAGTGGCTCCCTGATCTTAAGGAATACAATAAGGCAGTGGATCATGTCTCTGAGTGATGGAATGTAACTCCTGTTGTTCCTCTGGTGACATCATCAGACTGAGTCACTACCAAGGCCATCCCTATTGAGTGCACCTTTCTATTCATGTTTAATATAATATCTGCATTTATTTTCTTGTGACACAAGTAAGTATTGACCACTGTAGCATTTGTCCTCTCAAGTAGCAACACCTCATTGCTGAAAGTCTTTCACCACCCAGTCAAAGCTAGTGTGTGTTAGTTTAAGGTAATTCTAGTTCATCGTGTAGGAATCTGTTGAAATAAAAATGTCTGTGAAACAAGTTTCCATACTTTATGTTTGTAAACACTCTAAAAATATGTACAAATAACACATTTTTATACAAACTATTGTAATTAACATAATCAAATGGCACACAAACAAAATAAGATAAAACTAAGTAAGCATTATTCATTGGATATTTTATTAAACACATCACTATCAGTTATCAAGAGCACAGGGGACACTAATGCCTTTAGAACTGTAGATGACCTAACCATTGAGTAAAACCATTTCCCTATGTTGCTTCTTTAACTTGTGTGCAGCAGCTGTATGTCCAGCTCTACTTAGTTTAAAAAGTAAAATATGTTTACCATCATTATCTTTAAAAACATGTTTCAGATTTTTTCCCAGTTCTGTAAGTTTTCTGTTTCTTCCCCCGGTTATAACCTTAACTTTGTCAGACTTGAACTACGTGTGCTGATTATCATCAAACAGAAAGTAAAGATCCAGAAAACTGCATTCCCCACCAATAGTTCATTTCTTACTTCCGTATTTTATAATTTCCTTTCTAGTTCTTCTATTAGCATTTCATTACCACAGATACCAGTCTTTTTAGCTTTAATCCTTCGCAAAATGAAAGCATCACCTGCTTTTTTTTTGCTGATTATGCTGAAACTGAGAATTACCTTAGCTAAACTGCTGAGACAGTATATGGCTGATGTGAAGGGTAGTTACTTAAAATGAGTGGCTGAGTCAGAATCTACCAGAAATAATTAATAGTACCATGCCAGCAGCTGGCTAATGCAGCATTTCATGTTTATAAGTAAATACAACTATAAAGAAAGAATTGAGTTTTAGGGCAATTGAAACCAACTTTATATACAGATGTTAGTTAAAATCATTGAGGTCAGTGTCTGATTTACCATTCATTGTGGATCATCATCATCATCATCATTGCCATCATTGCCTTTTTCCCCATTTTCTACATTAGGCCAGGGTGTCGTGCTATGTGTTACCACTTTTCTCAATTCAGTATCACTCTTCTCTGACACAATCCCTCCACCTTTTCTGGATACCCTCATTTTCTCTTGCCTTCTTTTTGTATGTCTCAAATCTTCTTCACCAAATTGTCTACTACTTCTATGTACATTGTAATCTTTTCTCTTTGATCTTCTCTGCAATTGGAGCTACTTTGGCTTCTGCTCTAATTTCTCGTTTCTTCATCTCACCTTACTTTTTAGTTCCCTTGGAATTTTTCTGTCATGCATTCCCCCCTATCATTCTCTGTTGTTTGACTGCAACCCCTCTCATTCTAGCTTTGACCTCCTTGTTCAGACTTCCGATTTCCTCAACCACCCCTCCAAAATATTTGAAGCTGGTAACTTGTTCCACTGTTTCTCCTTCTATCTCATTTTTCAGCATCTTCTGACTTCTCCCATTTGCTGCCCTTACCAATGTCTTGTCTGTACTCAATATCATCCCATGTTCCTTCAGTTTTGCATTCCATTCCTCTGTCCTTTGCTGAAGTTCTTGCTCAGTACCTGCCTGTAATGCCTCATCATCTGCATATAAGAACTTTGCTGACCTGTCCTCTCCAGCCTGTTTACTAATGTAGACCTTCACCAGTATGAACAGCAGTAGGCTTAGAGCTAAACCCTAATACACACCCACTCACACTGGGAACCCCTGTTTTAGAGTGAACACTGATAGTGCTTGACTCATAACCATTAATAATTATACAAATGCTTCTTGGTCTCTTTCCTCATATCTTGTTCTTCTCAACTCTCTGTCACACTGCAAACATCAGATCAGTTATGTTGCATCCTGATCTGCATCCAAATTGCTCATCTCCAAGCTTTACTTTCAACTACAACTCTGGGTGTTTGTTTATCAATCTCTCCCTAAAACTTCCATGCAGTGTGTGTGCCACCTCTATATTTCCTCCAGTTGTGAGTGCCTTCCTTGCACTTGTACACTGACACTATTCTCCAGTCATGTGGAATACACCTTTTCTCCACGCTGCTCTGAGTACTTGCTGGATCCATTTTGCCCTGTCTTACCCAACGTCTTGATCATATCCGCTTCGACTTCATCTGGGCCTTCTGCTTTCCATTTCCGTTTTCCTTAATGTTGTTCTTACTTCTTCTAGGGTGGACTCCTCATTTTCTTTCTTGTTGGCTGTGTCTGGGGCAGTACAGCTCGTGAGAGCATTTCTTCATTTGGAAGCTGATGAAAGTATTCTTTCCATCTACCTTTCATTTCCTGTGGACTGGTGAGCAGGCTGTTGCTGACATCCCTTATGAACAGTGTCTGTCTTCTTTATCTTGTTTTCTTTGCCTTGCAATCTGAACATGTTTCTTTGTGCTACTGAATCACTTCCCAGAAGCTGGTAGAGTACCCTAATCTCTTGTTCATTGCTATTACAGCTCCTTTCTTAGCCTTTTTTCTTAGACGACCAGTATTCCTTCTTGGCCTGGTCCATCTTTTCTATCTCCCCCTTTTTTCCTGCATGCCTTTTTTCTTTTGTTCGCTTCCTAGACTTCTGCTTTCCACCACCATCTTTCTTTATGCACATTACTTCCATACCAGAATCAGTCACATATCTGTTCTATAATCCTTAGAGATGTTGTTTTGGGTCACTGCCATTCTACTTCAACTCCCCGTATTTTCTCTTCTTCCTGAGGTGCTAGAGCCCTGAGTAATTCTGTGAACTCTTGTGTTTTCTTTCCAGTCAGCTTCCAGGTTTTCAGCATAGTCTCTGCTGACATTAAAGCCTTCTCTGATAACTGTTTGCAGTTGGTTGTGACAACCATTGGTTTTAAGCTGTCAGCCAATTTCACTGAAGATGAATTTGCAATCACTGATTCTACCCCATTCTTCTATCCTTAATAGAGAAAATCGACCTGAGTTACATGATGGCCACTCTTGTATGTGCTCTTGTGACTGTCTCTCTTGATGAACACTGTGTTTGCCACCATCAAGCCATTTTCCAGACAGAACTCTAGAATGGGCTTGCTTTCTATATTCCTGTTTCACTTCTAATGTTGATCCAGACAGTGCTCATACCCTGTCATGTCTGTCCTGATATGTGTATTCATATCACTTATTATCAACACTGATTGGTGTTGTCCTGCTTTGTCTAGTAGATCCTGAAACTATTGTCTGAATGCACTCTTTTCCTCACCATTATAACCCTGCTGTGGGGCACAGGCTGAGAATATGAAGAGAGTCCCATCCTTACACTGGAGTCTAATTACCGTGGGTCTGTCACTTATTCTAATAACATCCTTCACTGTCTTCTGAAGCCTTTCCTTCACTACAATTTCCCTACCCATTTTTCGTCTGTCCTCCTCTTGAGTAATAGAGTCTGGATCCCAAGCAATGCACCTTTGCTGTACTACCCTTCCATCTTGTCTCATGGATACATAGGATTTCAGCTGCACCCTTACCATCATATCATCCACTTCCAAGCTGCATCCTGTCAGTGAACATGTATTAAGTGTAGCAATTCTGAATCTATTTTTGGAAGGCTGATTGGTTTTATGTGCAACATTCACTGGACACTGTCTGGGTAGTAGCTGATTGATACAGGGCTGCTGGATTTTATGGGAGATGCACACTGAACAATAGGAGCACATATACCTCTTTCACTATTAGCATGTGTCTCAGGGATAGGTCAGAGCAGGCTGGGTCCGCTCCCCACTTATCACCTGTAAATACTCATGCCCATTTTTGGCAACATTAGTCAACAACACTGAACTTCCTGGAGCCAATTTTTACACTATCAAGTGGCTATCCCTGACATGACAAATTAAGAAATCTGAGACATTTTACATTTGTCATTTATGTATTAGTCACTGAAGTGAAATAACCATTTGCTGATATAAAAAAAAAACAAGTTGACAAAAAAACACATTAATCAAACTTTACAACAAGACAATAAGTAAAGGCAATGTACAACAAACAAACATTCTTTTCCTGCCATTTATAGCTGTGGCTGGTGACATCAAAGCAAGGCGGGGGACTGGAAGGAAGGAAACAAATAGGTGTTAATAATAGGAATAGGGTAAGGCTTGATTATGGCAGATCAATGACCATTTACCTATAGCAAGCAACAAATGGAGTCAGTCTTTTTCTTCAACAGACTGCCTTGGTACCCATTCCTTTTAGCCACTTTTTTGATTACATACATATGAGCTATCTGACTACAGTTAACAGTGGCAGGCTTAGGTGAAACAAAGCCCTAAACATAAAAGTTCATCTAGCGCTCCTGTTGTACACATGTCACTTTCTCTCAGTGGCCAGCACCCCAGTTTTCCCCATCCTGAACCCCTCATTATCATCTAGACAGAATATTTCTTTCTTGTTTTTTTTTTCACACTTGGATCTTATGTTTTAACTTTTACCTCTATACCTTTAACACAAGTTAACTGGCCAAAAACATATAGTAATAAGTGTGGAGAAAGTGACTGAATTAAGATAGTGGTCAGGGTGTCAATAGGCTCCCAGAATTGCTCTGAGGTGCATTGAAAAGCATTTCCAACCTTTTGATCCAATGACAGCTTGGACAAAAATCATGAATAAGGAAAGAAATTCAGTCTTTTTTTTCATTCAAGGAAAAAAAATAAGATGTGTCTAAAGCTTAATGTTCAAAGCTGAAATAATAGTAGTTCCCAATAAAGTAAGAAGACAAATGCTTGCACGGATATACAAGTCTTTGATAGCAATACTGTCGCTCTACCCCTCCAAAAAGATATTTGCCTTCTGTTACATTATGTATCTGAGTTTCTGGGGGAGGAGCTAAGAGCACATGGATAAAAACCTGCATACAGACAATGGGTACATGCAGATTCCACATAAAAGGAATCACAATTAAAACCTCAACTAAAATGCCAAGTGATGAAAAATAGTAACTCCTTTCATTTCACCACAGCCACTGATCAATTGATATCAAATGTATCTTTTACAGACTGCCATAGACAGCCTCTTATTGTATACAAAATTTGAGTGTGATGGAAACTGAAAGAAATTATGACCAACATATACTTTTAGATACATTGCATGCCTCCCTCTACACATAAGTATTTTAATGTTATTTATTGTTTATTTATTTAGCTATTTATTAAACAAATTAGAAAAAAATATAGTGCTTCCAAAAATAATCACTTTACTCTACCAAAAATATAGTGTACTCCCAGAACAGACCCATGGTTTTGCCAAGCCTTTTTCAGTGTTTTGGGAAAAACACCACTATAAAACATTTAAATGCAAATACCTATATAACTTGACCAATAAAAAGCCAACATCAATTTGACACTAAAGTGTCAACAGTGTCACCACATAAAAAACATTAAATTTGCATACCTTTATTTTAAATCTCATATAAATTAATTCTGCCACCTTTTGAACAAAATAAAATACATCTTTTAATGCAAAAAAAGTCTAACGTCTCAAAATTCCTCATTAAATACAGGTTTCAACAAAGCCCCAAGAGTGACAATACGTTTGTCTCCACATGATTACATTTAGTATATTTAGTCATTTTAGTAAAATTACCCTGCACAATGTCAATCCCAATGAAAGAAAACTTTGCAGAACTATGCTTTGACTAATGTCTCTAAGTCATTTAAATGTGTTGTTATTCTTAATTTCCAAAGAAGCAAAGTTTGACCTACATAAAAGCTTCCATATTGCCAAACAACCCATGAAGTGATACACGATCATACTGCTTATTTCAAAAAACCTGAGTAGTGTTAACTGAAGTAAAATGTAAAGTTTTGACTACTTGTGAAAAGAAGTACAATTAGTACATGGTGGACATCTCAGAATTCCTTATTAGACTGCTCCTTTTTATTTAAAAATGTATATTCAAAAAAATGTTATCCCAAATATTTGCCATTTTTATATCCAAAAATACATCTCTCATCTACCATCCACCCACAAAAATCTGTCATGTCATCTGTCACAACACCCCAATGTTTCTGTATTATGGCTTTGATCTTAAATATATAGGTAAAAATAAACCGTTTTGTACCTTTTTATAGTCAGTTGAATGGTCCCTATATCTAAGTAGCTCTTCCCTATGTATTGAACCAGTACTGTCTCTCACTTGTTGGACCATACTCCAATCATACAATATATTTATTTATATTTGTTTACTGGGGTAGTACACTAATCTTAACAGGCCATTTACAGGCAGAGCTAGAGTGAATAGAATCACATAAGAAATTAACAAAACATATTTACAAGTACAAGGATATGCTAAAACAAATATTTACAGGTGCAACAATATGCAACGACATTTAGTTTAAGAAGCAGTTTACAATGTCAAACAAATGGATGGAAAATGTAATCATGCTTAAGAGAACCTTTTGGGTAAGATATAGCCATAATGACTGAGATGGCTTATACTACAGGAATAGCAGCATATCGATATATATAGAGAGATGAGAAGATATTAGAACAGGTTAGTATTTATCAACAGGTAGTCCCCATACAAAGCAAAAACAGCCATGTTACTGATTATGCACACCTCATTTGTCAACTTTTGTTTAATTAACCACAATAAAGTGCTCTTGTTGGCTTTAGCTAACTATTAACTAGCCTTTCCATGATTGACTCAGTCTGGAGTTGCAAAGGATCATGTTCTATACAGTGACCAAAGAATAAAACAAACAAACAAAAAAACAAAACAAAACAAAACAAAAAACAAAACAAAACAAAAAAAACTTCAATCCTCTTTGCTTTATTCATGAACTCAGTAAGTTAAGTAAATGAAGTTAACCTGACAAACACCACTGCCTGATGAGGCTGTAGAATTCTTCAAAATTATTTTGCTCTCCTTTCTCACCTCTGGCATTCCTAACCAACATGGAAATGTCTGCATACTTTCATGTATTGCAAGTAGCATCAAACATCTTAGGACCGAGCAGTAAAGCCTTTTAACAATATAACTAAGATATAACTAAGATAGAGCTGCAGAAAGTGTTCATTTGTTTCAGAAACTATGAAATTAGGTTGACATGTTTCTACAACATTTTAGAGAATCCTATATAGCTAGAATTAAACCTGAAAAATGGTCTTTTCTGCTAAGTGGAAGTAGTAATCCCCAGCAATAGGTGGAGCATTTAGATTTAAAACGTATTTATCTCGATGATATATTAAAGCAACAGTTTTGTGAACCCTCATAGGGTCTATATTATAACATCGAAGTTGCAAAACTTTGAATGTTATAATATGTAACCAACTACATCAAAGAATGAAAATAGCGAAGCCCCGGAACATCAAATTCTTACCTAGGGTAAGATTTTGGTGGGCTGTACTGTGGCTTTGCTATTTCATCCACTGTGGTGCGGCAGTTACGGACCCAAGGGTTAGGGTGCGGGTTAAGGTAAGTTGATAGGTAGGACTGTATGTATGGTTTAGTGTAGGGTTAGAAGTAGGGTTTTGTTAAGTGTATGTGTGCATTTTAATTAGTTTGTTTGTGTATAGTTTTGTTCGGGTGTGTGCATTTATTAGTTTGTTTGTGTACAGTTTCATAGGGTAAGTGTGCGATAGTTACAGACCTTACGGTTAGGGTGTGGGTTAAAGTTAGTGGATAGATAGGAATGTATGTACAGTTTATTGTAGGGTTAGAAGTAGGGTTCTGTTAAGTGTATGTGTGTGGTTTATTTATTTTGGTGTGCTTGTGTTGTGTGCATGTTTCTCGGAAGAGCAAATTTTTCCCTGGGAAAAATTTGCTATTCTGAGTGTTCGATGTTTTCATATTCCAAAATTCCAAGTTTGAGCTTATGGTGTTAGATATTTTGGAATTTCGAATATATGATATAGACCCACCTTCATATATTTTAAGTTTTAACAGCTTTAAAAATGTTTTCTTTCCAGTCAGTAGCAGAAAATGGCACTTCAAAAATAACAAATGAGTTCTAAGACAATGGAATATTTTGGCCACGTGTTTAAGTAATGACTACTAGATATGCAGCCAGGAATGTTTTAGTTGATCTAAGTAAAAGAAACATAATTGTCAACATATTATCTTACTGATCTGTTTGTGACAGACCATGTATAAGTATGGGAATATGTATATTTCCAAAAATTTAATCAGAAATCTTTATTTAAAGATATTTTCATATCTGGTAAATTTGAAAAGCAAAGCTAGCATTGCAAAGGAATGTGGCTAGCCTTGCATCAACATGATCATACCTTCATAGGTAAATGCTAGGCTATTGGTCTTCAGATTATAAAAAGCACAGCCAATAACTAGATGTCATACTCACTATTATGCCAAGATCCCCCTTCTACTGAATGCAAAAAAAAAGAAAAGCCATCACAAGATTATTATTCCTAGAATTAATTTCTGACAAATTTGCCTATCAGAACCTAAACAACAATGTACAAATTAGTAAGCAAAACAAACTGCAAATCTCCATTACCACTCAAAAACCATTAATGGATAGCAAGTGAACAGTAATATAATTACTATAAAATGTAAGGAGGAATGTGCAAACACACTGAATTTAATCTATCTATCTATATCTATCTATATATATATATATATATATATATATATATATATATATATATATATATATATATATACACACACACATATATTTATTCCACACATAATAAGTGGTCATGGTGCCCACTGACTGATACTGCCTGTGAACACATAAATGCCCTGCCCCCTCCTTGAACAATAGCAAATGTACCCTGCCAACTCAATGACAATTTGTTTTCACCCTTGGGTTGTGACAGATGTAAGCAAGTTTGATTTTGAACCTCATGAATGGAGAAGTTGACATTCTAATAGATATAGACATGAAATTTCATTCATAAAGCCACAAAAGAAAACATACATTTTTGACAGGGGTACACCCCTATAGCTCACTTGTGGGAAACTTTGTCTCCCCTCATTTATATAGTTAAATTCTAAGATACCACACTGTAAGGAAAATGTATATCCCCTCCTAGATTTGGTGATTTCACCAACTAAATGTACTGGCAACTTTGTGAATACTCAGGTTTTATCTACAACAATTTCAGATGCAATGTTTCCAGTGCTGACCACACAAATATGTCCCTACACAAACTCTATCTGTCATTAATAAGAATGAAACTCCATTTTTGTAGAATTTGCCAGTGTTCCACAGATATTTTCGTCTGTAAACTAATGAAGCTGGATGAAGATGATGAATGTAAACTAATGAAAATAGTTCATATCATTATTATTGAGAAAATTGAGTACATTTTGAGGCATTTTGAGTAACTGTTGTGGAGTCTTTGTCCCATATTAGCTGTTAGGCCTAAAGACAGGCATAGCCTAGACTATGAAACTATGAAGCAACCATATTTGTCACAATCATTTGCATGCACAACATAGTGATTGATAACAAAATGAGCAAAAAGGGTTTACAACACATTTTTCCAGATTGATTATAGCTCACCCTTTTCTCAGAGGTCATATCAGAATTTTTCACAAACCATTGGAGTGGTACCCTAGGATAAAGGAATCCAATGGCTAATGCTCATTTTTATCTCCATTAATATGACTCTGTTCTATGGGACTTCGTAATGCACATCATATGTCTTTTGTTACTGAACTCACAACAATAAATAGCAAATAAATGGTATATATTTTTTCACTCAACAGTGCTAACAGAAATAAAATAACTAGCAGCAAATAGTTCATAAAGATAACACAGCATTACGGTTAACATGCATGCACAAATATTTTAAAATAGCTATTTCCTACTCAGAGACAAAGGTTGCTGTATTTATAGAACATACATTATTTCTTTTTGCAGAACAGTAAATTGATGCTATGGAAGAACACATGGCTAATCAACATTAGCTGGTCCCCTGGAATACCACAATGCCATTTTGTTTAACATCATTAAAGTTAATAGGATAGTAAGTAATCCCTACCTGCTTTTAAAATTGTATACACATCTGAGTGTGATCTCTATCTTTATTGCTACATATACACACACATATACATGCAGACAAATGTACCTATGCAAATATGAATGTGTCAGTATACATGCACGCTAGCATATATGTGTTTTTGTATTTGTGTGTAATTCTGATAGAAAATGATAAAACCAAAGGCAGGTACTTTTCATATATTTCTATGCTCATTGACAAATGCTGTCAAATAAGTTTTATGTATTTAAAATTATTAATGTATATTAATTTTGAAATATTTAAAGGCATATAAGGTTTGCGATGTATACAAAAGCTAAACATTAATTTGCAGAAACAAAGATGGGGACCAGATAATTCAGCAATGATGTTTGCTAGATCTCTCTTTGGTACAAAGGTACTAAAGTAACTTGATTGGTTTTCTTATTTCAATTTTCTTATATTCAGCATACTTGGTTAACTGTCCTCATGTATTGTTTCATTATTTAAAATGTAGTTTCTGTTTTGACTCTGTTTACCATAGTAGCGTATTGGTATATTTTGTTATAATAATAATAATTATAATAATATTCCGTTTATTCATTTTGAAGTGGTTTGTACTGAGCATCCTTATTTCCTTAAAGTATTATGAATGATTTGTAGGTTTGTTACTTGCAATCTGCTCTTTTGTATAACATCAAAAGTCATAAAATGTATTCTTTCATCTTATACTCAGTTCTTGCATTAGTGAGGCTGAAACAATACAACATGCGAATAACACAGGCTTAAGTGAGAAACTGAGTAACTCTAGATTGCAAACTTGTCATTGTCAAGCAGCTTATATATTATTTTTAGAGTAGAAATTTTACTTACAAACTACTTAATGTTAATGCCACATTCTGACAGACAGGCTTTCATCCTGCTATAGAACCCACAAAGAACAAGTAAACTCATGTTTGCAACATTTTGTTGCTAAGGAAAATAATACAGTTACCAAATATTTTCATTTATGGAAACACTGCTAGAAATTCAAATTTTAAGGTATATAAATGAACTGCATTTAATGCATTAAACATTTCAGGAACAAAATTAAAGCAAACAATAATGGTGGTATAATCAGATGAACAAAATGTACACAAATATTCCACAATGTATATTGACTATCGAATGATATTACATTCTGTTTCAAATAAAAAGCATGTAGTAAACTGGTGACCATTGTTAATAAAGATGTTACCAAAGTAAAAAAAAAAAATCCTAAAAAGTCAAACTAAAAAAAACATTTGAGAATGTGGCACATACTGCATAACAATGAGGCTTTAAACATTAATATCACATACAATTCTTAGATGCAGTAAGTCATTATGTTATATTATCAAGTAGGTTGGATCAAACTAGAGAAGATAATTGATGCATACTCACCACACTAGTTATCTGCCCAGATGTCTTCTGCAGAGGGGTAACTACAAATATTTTCTCTTCTGTTATCCCTATTTCAGATGTGCATTGGTGTATGGCTGTCATATGTTATAATGTCACATAAAAGATATAACATTATAAAAATGTGTAATATCATACCATATAAAATATGTAATCTACTTTTACTCTGGACTCTGTAAACTCCAGTCTACCCTACTTGTCCTTTCCTGGGAGTGTGCACACTAAATAATTCTGCTACACCCCTCATCTCTAAATTACAAGGCACCCCTGGATGATTTTAACATTCGGGACTCAGACAACAAAATCTCCTGAAAGCTCTCTGCAACCCTGCCAAAGCACATTATAAATCAGAAAGTGTACATAAAAGTTTTTTGCTATTAATCAGCTTTTCAATATGCAATGTTTTTTGGCTTGAATAGTTGTTTTAAAATAATATGTTTGTTACACTTGCAAATGTATGTAGTATGCACCCCCCCCCCCCAAGTACATCTAGGGTGGCTATCTCCCTCCCAGCTTATTTTAATTTAGAGTTGCACTTGTGGTAGTTTCTGATTCCACTATGCTTAGTTAAGGAGGAGTACAGAATGCCTTTTGTCTAATATTCTTTACAAGCTGTAAATGTACCCTTATATACCATACTACCATGCACCCAGTACTTAAATGGCCCTATAATGAGTGTCTTAAATAGATTGGCTGCAGCCTCACTGATAGTTTTCTTTCTGAGCACTTACCTGCTGGTTCTCTTTCTCTGGGATGTCATTTATCCTTGTTTTACTCTTAAGTTTTTTATTCTGCTTCCTCCCTGTCCCCTTTAACTCCATTCTGTTGCATTCTCCCGTGATGCTCTGTCCCATTCAAATGCTGCCCTTAGCTGGCATCACTTTTTGTTACAATTTCACTTTCACTTTGTTCTCTGTAAACTCCAGTCTCCCCCACTTGCCTATCCTTAGAGTGTGCACACTAAATAAGCAAGTATTTTTTATTTTTTTATTATTTCTATTCATTTTTTTTTCATAACTGTACTAAGTGATGGCTCGGTGTAAGCTTTTCATTTAACAAAAAATTAAGTAATTGTTTTTAACTGCAGGCATAGTATATTGTTGACAGTGCTGTACCAGTAGTTGGGATTCAGTATAGAGTTGCACTTTGACTGTAATTTAGTTTAAGTTTCTATATGAGTTATGGGATAGTTCTGAGAAGGCATTTTATTTTTAGAGGAAGTTAATCCGATGTATTTTGACTGTAAGCTATTTTAGTTCTAAAATGAGCTGTGCATTAGCTATTTGAAAGTATTTTATTTTACAGGAAGTTAAATCAAGGTTTTATTGCAGGAAAACTTTACTGTACATAATGTTGTAGCTGCAAGTCATAATCTGTAGACTGTTGTTCATTTTTCTAGTGTCTACTTTAAGTCTTTCTAACTCTACTTTGGGCTTACTAAAATATGCTGTTTGCGCTTAGTGTAACCTTGTTGAAGTAGACAGACTAAGAGCACTGTCTATTGGCATTCAATGTGCACAGCTTAAATAGTGACTGGATTGTAGCTGCTGTGGTAGGGATTCTTATATTAAGTTAATTATGTGACCTGTATCCTGTAGTTGTTTATTACATTTCACAGCTGTACTGCTTAGTCAAAAATAAGACCTGTCTGATATAGCAGTCATAGCTATCGATGTATTTTAGCTTATTTTGTGTTGGTTCTGTAGCTAGTTAAACAGAATATCTAACTCACATTGCATGCCTTGAGCTTAGTTCATAGGTTCATAGGTAGGAACTAGGCTATCGGCCCTGGGGCCTATATAAGCCTAGCCGAAAGGTTTCCCTGGTTTTTGCCACCCAAAAAAATGATTTTCCCCTGTCAAGCAGTGCCACAGAAGTGATCCCCGGGGTGAATATTCTATTTCCCATCCAGTCGTCAAGATTTTTCTTAAAGAGGGCCAATGAGGAGCTTTGCTTGACATGAATGGGTAGTTTGTTCTAGAGTATGAGAAGTCTCTGGGACAGGAATCTACCCCTCCATCATGTTCTGCTTATTGTGGTGACAAGGTTTAAGTCCCTGGAGCATGTGGTTCAGAGAGATTGGAATTTCTTTAAGTGTAGCATGTCCAACAGCTCTGGGTTTGACATAGCTTTGTATGTTAGGCAGAGATCACCTCTGAATAGGTGATATGCGACGGAGTAGAGCTGGAGTTTTTTGAGATGGTCTGGTTATGGCATCTGTTTGAGGCTGGTAATCCTCTTATTGAGGTATTTCTGTGGCCTTTCTAATTGTTGTAGGTGTCTTGTGAGATACATGCCAAATGGGGCATTATACTCTATAATGGGTCTGAAGAGGAATGAGTAGATAGGAACAATGACCTCCTTTTTTCTAGATGAGAACCCTATTGTGATGAGGTGTGGCACGTAGAAGGATTTCCTGGCTACTGTGGAAATGTGGTTATCAAAGGAGAGACTACTGTCTACCTGTGTCCCGAGGTCTCTTATCACACTTTCAATGTTTAGTGAGCTACTGCCTATGTGGTAGTTCATGGGTACCGGGTTTTTCCCAAAGGGGATGACAGTGTACTTCTTGTCACTGAGCTTGAGGCCATGACTTTGACATTAGGCATCTGTCTCTGTCAGGCCCTTTTGTAGAATGTCTACATCATTAGGTGATTCTGTTATAGCTCCCAGTTTGCAGTCATCTGCGAACCTTGTTAGCCAAAGACCTTCTGTGTTGGTCTGCACTTCAGTGAAGTAGAAGCCGAACAGGAGAGGACCCAGGACTGAACCCTGTGGTATTCCACTCATCACTGGTCTGAAGTCGGACTTGGAGTCGGCTACTTTTACTGTGTGGGTTCTGTCAGTGAGCCAGTTGGCCACCTATCTTATGACATAGGGATTTATGCCCAGTTTAGTGAGTTTATCTATAATTCCAGAGTGGGAGACGGTAACTCCTTGGTAAGGTCAAGATAGGCTGTATGCACTACCTTGCCCTTGTCTACAGCTCTAGTGACTGCTTCAAAGAAGTCAGTCAGGTTTAATAGACATGATCTACCTTTTACAAACCCAAACTGAGTGGGGTCCAGGGTTTGGAGGTTACCTCTGTCTTTGTTTATAAGCTCCACGATGATATATTCCATGGCCTTGCAGACCAGGCTTGTCATGCTAATGGGGTGGTAGTTTCCGGGGTCTGTGGTGGCACCCCCTTTGTAGAGTGGGATAACCATTGCTATGTGCCATTCAGTAGGCAAATAACCTGAAGTGAGGTTATGACTGATCATGGTACTTAAATGGGGTGCCTTTTCATTCTGTAATTCATGCAGTATGCAGCCTGGGATGTTGTCTGGTCCCATGGATGCTGTGTTCTTGGCTTTGGAGAGTGCAGTCTTTACTTGTTCATCCATGATTAAAGGGGCTTTGTATTCTACTGGTATTAAGATGGGCCCTTCGGAGAATGAGAGGGGGGTAAAGTTAGCAATGAACCTATCTGCCAAGATGTTGGCAATATTGGTTGGTTCTGTATATTTAGTCCTACTGTGCTGTAACTCAGAGCAGATCTGAGTGTTGCCATTGAGATTCTTGACATAGCTGTAGAATGTGTTGTGGTTATCTTTGGAATCAGTGGCAATTTTATTTTCATAACTGGATTTGGAGGATTTTATGAGGGCTCTCAGCATCTTGTGAGGCTGACCAGGGAGTTCCTCCAGTCTTGGGATTTTACTCTCTTTTGCAACAGCTTCTTCCTTCTGTTGTAGAGTTTGTTTATGACAGGGGACCACCAGATTAGCTTCCTTTTTCTTGGAGGATAGTGTCTTGGTTCTTTTGGGATGGCATGATCCATGCACTCATGAATGTGTTTATACAGTGCATTTGTGTAAGATTCAGCAGTCATACCTCTATTTTCCATCTGCATGGGTGTCGTGAAGTTTGCCACTTCTATCTTAAGAAGCATGAAGTTGGCTTTGGAGTAGTTTTTGATGGTGGTTTCCTTAATGGGGGTGGGGGTCGGATATGGATGTCTAGGGTGATTAGCTTTTGGTCGGATCTGACCAGCGAGGAGTTGACCTCTGGCATGGAACACCAGTTACCCATATTGGCAATGACCAGGTCCAGGACATTGCTGCCCCTGGTGGAGGTGTGGACAAGCTGATCCAAGGCATTGGAATTTATGTATTCCAGAAAACATTGAGTGAATGAGTTGGTACATGAGAAGTTTTTCCAGTTAATGGTGGGGTAGTTGAAATTGCCCATAATTAAGATACTGGGTTGTACCTTAATATTTTCCAGTATCTTAAGAAATGAAGAGTGGGAATTCTGGGGCATGGTGAGGGATCTGTAACAAGCTACAACCTGGATTGCAGTCTTGCCCAGTGTTAGTTGCACTTGGATAATTTTGGATGCATTATGTTGAACAACTAGCCTGGAGGTGTGGATATCCATAATGAATATGGACATGCTTCTGCCTTTAGTGTTTTGGTCCAGGTTAAGTAGCTGAAAGGTGTGGTATGAATTATAGCCTGGTAATGCAGGGGTGCTCTCTGGAGCCTTGAACCAGGTCTCTGTCACTGCACAGATGTTGATGTTCTCCATTTTAAGGAGTATGGTAATTATCTAACCCTCTTCTTTTAACCTGCTTCTTCCTGTTGTTTCTTTTGTTCCCTTAGCTCTGTTACCCCCTCATCTCTAAACTACAAAGTGCACCCCAGGATGATTTTAAACACTTAGGACTCAAACAACAAAATCTCCTGAAAGCTCTCTGCAAACTCAGCAAAATGATTTATAAATCAGAAAGTGTATATAAACAGTTTTTTCCTATTAATCAGCTTTTCAATATGCAATGTTTTATGGCTTGAATAGTTGTTTTAATATAATGTGCTTGTTACACTTACAATCTATATAGTGTACACCTCCCCAAGTGTGGCTATCCCCTGCCAGCTTATTTTAATTAAGAGTTGTACTTGTGGCAGTTTTTGATGCCACTGTGCTTAGCTATGGAGGAGTGCTGAATTTCCTTAAGCTAATATTCTTTAAAAGTTGTAAATATACCCTTATATACCCTACTACTGTGCACCCAATAATTAACTGTCCCTATAACCAGAACCTTAAATAGATTTGCTTCTGCCTCACTGATAGCTTTTTTTCTTTCTGAGTACTTACCTGCAGGTTTGTGTTCTCTGAGGTGTCATCCTGCTTCAGTCACCCTTTGAGCTCACTTCGCTCCTCTACCCTGCCCTCAATCCCACCTACCCACACTACCTCTACATTTAAACCTATTCAATCCACACTCCTTCCTCTGTTGGCTTCACCCTCCTCATCCATGCATGCCGTCTCTCATCATATTTCTATTAATATCACACTAACATCCTATCTACATACTACTCCCCTGCCTTTGTTTCTACAAACTTTACAACTGTCCTCCAATTATCTACTTAAGTATTTTTTTATTAACTCTATAATAATCATTAATCTAAAACAATTCTCCTTACTTTCCTATCACAAATGGACTTCTCCCTCTCTTCACTTTCATCATATCGAGTCCCTATCCAACCTATGCTAAGCTGTCCCACAGACACTATCTCTTACATCAATACAACAAATCACCACTCCCTACCCATCACTGCATATATTGTTCTTTAAACCCACACTGTTTCAGACACAGCTATACCTGTTTAACATTGCACTTACTGACAATTTAACAAAAATTAAATCCTATCTTTACTATACAATCTTGAAATTCCTTCAGCTCTGTGCTGACATCCACCCTAACTCTAGTCCCAACATCACACAATCCACATCTTCAACGCATATTCCCGGTACTCAAACTATGCATAAATCTATCTAAGCAAACACACATAGCATGTGGTACAAAATATCTGAATTGCATGTTTGAATGACTGCCCAGTCCCCTGACATACTAGTAATCACTGAAACCTTCATAAACAACACATAAAGGATACTGAAGCACATTCTCTAGGCTTTAATATGTTCAGTTCTGATTGACTTAAAAGAATAGGAGGTGGTGTTGCAGTAATATATCCTGATTCTATCTCCTTAACCCCTACAGCCAATCCATACCCTCCTTTGACAAAGCCAAACTATTGATCACCTACCCTAAATTAGATGACATTAAGAGTCTCTGCATTATAGCTTGATACATACCACCTGGCGATAACTTAGCAACTCTGGAAAGTATCTTATCATGGGTATCAAGAATATTTCTCTAGAAACAGTAATATTAGGTGATATCAACACTGACTGGCACAAACCTGACTTACAATTCCCCACAGACAGCATAAATCTATTTGGATTTTCTCAATTAATTACTCACCCAACCTTTACTAGTTCTGCAACCCAAAACAGCTCAATAGTTGGTTGGATTTTGGTCTCTCGTCTTAACAATTTCTTTCAATCCAAAACACTTCCAGGCTCTATGAGTGATCTACACCCCATCTGCACAACTAGACATCTCACATTCATGCAGACAATATACTTACAATATGAAACCTACCAACTTTGAAAAACAGGCCTTTATAAGTTTACTAAACTCCAACAATTGCTCCTTCCTTAACTACTTACCACTAGAAAATACAGTTGAACAATTTAATTCTACATTCCTAAACACTTTAGAAATTCTAGGTCCTATGAAAAGGAAAAGAGTTAAAACCAGCTATACTCCTTGGCTTTCTGTCTATACCAGGTCACACATGCAAAAAAGAGAAAAGGCTTGGACAACTTACCTAAAACAGAACACTCTTAATAATTTACAGCATTTCAAAGCACTGCATAACCTCATAAAGAAACAGGTTAATTTGGCAAAAAAACAATTTGATGCAAAGCCACAAAATCAGCACAAATCTAGTCCAAAAACCTTCTGCCACATTATCAAAAAATCCTAAACCCAGGAAGTCAATCCTCCCCAACTTTCCTGTGATAGTACCTCCCCTAACATAGCAACTCAATTTAACTCTTACTTCATTGATAGCATAGCTTCTGTGACTAACAAATTCCCTCCATCACCTTCTACCTTCTCTCAGCCTCCTGTTACCTGTCACTCCACGTTTCCCCTCATCCAGTTCCAACTTCCTTCATCAAATCCCTCTTGTGCAAGCTCAAGCCATGTTCCCCCCTCTGCAGACAATCTTCCCAATGAATTCCTAAAAATGGCTACTGACTCAATTGCCTACCCAGTCTCAATAATATTAATAGATCAATCAAGGACACTTATGTTCCCTCCCTGTGGAAAAAAATCCTTTATCCTCCCCTCTACAAAGGTGGCACTTGTACAGAAACTTCTAACTATAGGCCAATTGCTATTCTTTCAGCACTATCAAAGCTTCTAGAAAAATGTATCCATATACAACTTCTTCAATACCTACTTGACAATAATCTTCTATATCCCAAGCAACATGGATT
Organism: Protopterus annectens; assembly: GCF_019279795.1. NCBI lineage: Eukaryota > Metazoa > Chordata > Ceratodontiformes > Protopteridae > Protopterus > Protopterus annectens. The sequence continues at coordinate 825,862,049 of NC_056730.1, forward strand.
TAGACCAATGTATAGCACCATCACTGCTCTATTATCTTTTACTGACACTGTCAACAAAGCTCATGAATGAGGAAACTTAGTCTCTTCTCTGTTCTTAGATCTATCCAAAGTCTTTAATACTGTCTCCCACCTCAGACGCTTATCCCAGCTATCTCTTCTAGGCTTAACCAAAACATCCTTACAATAGTTCACTGTCTCACTAGCTATATCTCTAACAAATAGCAATCTGTCAAATGGAACTTTAACTTCTCTCCTTACTTATCTTTTAGCACTGGGGTACCCCAAGGCTCAGTAGTAGGTCCACTTCTCTTCAACATTTCTATTAACCATCTTAATACTGCTACCAAATAAGCCACCCTAATTCAATATGCTCATGAGTCTACATTGATCTGCTCTACCAGGACTCTTTCTCATCTACATAGTTTAACTCAAGAAGCATTCAATTCCATTGTGGCTTGGTTCACCAACAACCATTTACTACTTAACCAAAAAAAAAAAAAAAAAACTAAACCTACTATTTTAACCAAAATAATTTTCTCCAGATACCTCTAACTTTGCTATTACTTCTCTGAACAACACTTCAATTCATGTGGTTTTGCATACAAAACTGATAGGTGTAACTATCGACAACAGTTTTAAGTTTGACCTACATGTAAACAACAACATAAGAAAAAAATCAAAAAGTAGCCATGATACGAAAGGCTAGGAAATTCATCTGTAACTCCACAAGAGTAACCCTTGCCACCACCTATCTCTTACCATCCCTTCTATATGCTTCACCTATTCTAACCAATTTTCACTCTTCCCTCAAATTAAAACATAGTCAATGTTATAATAAAATAGCCACATTTTCCACAGGGCAGGCCCACTACTCTCACCATTGCTCTGCTCTCAAGTCCCTAAATTGGCTTGAATTACCCCACCTTCTGACTTTTAATCAACTAATGCTAACATACAAAATACTGTAGAGCTCCTCATTTTCACAAACTACATCATCACTACTTCAACACTACATTCCATCTTGAGACCTATGCTCTTCTCACAAGTATCTACTATCTTCTTACAAACCTCAAAGATCTAATGGGGTTAGTCTCTACTCTCACTGTGTTACCAAATCATGGAATAGTATTCCAGAATCCATCAGACTTATATCCCAATGCTATTACTTCAAGTCTAGGCTGAAAGAACATCTAACCGATAATCAGATCTGCCCATGCTCCAAGCAACCTTAGGACTCTTTTCTGTTCCCTTTTTCCCCACTCTAAAAAAACTCTCTCTTGATACATCCTACTTCCCTTCCTGCTTTACCTCCTTTCTACCCTCACCTCTCTTTAATTCCTTTTCCTTCTAATGTCCTCTCTTTATACTTTTACCAAACCTATTTCTGGTCAATAAATTAGTATTTGCCCATAAGATTTTTTACTAGCCAGAATACACACCTGACCTTTAAAGTATTATCACCCCCTACCAGAACCTCAAAACACTCAAATCCTCCAACAAAATGTTAGCTTTCACTTTCAAAACTAACAACTCAGCTGGGGAAGCTCTGTTCACCAACTCTGTTGGTTGTTGTTGTCTTTCAGATTTTCCTGGTTAATAGGAGGCTGAGAGAAGGTAGAAGGTGATGGAGGGAATTTGTTAGTCACAGAAGCTATGCTATCAAGTTAGGGATCGCCACAGCGGAACTCCAGTCCGCTAATCATTGGCAGTAGATTTTCACAAACGTTGAGGTGCCAGCTCAACGTTCAACGCCCATTTATGCATGTCTTTTGAATGCCCATCCAACCGCGGGAAGGACATGCAGACTCCACACAGAAGGCGCTCCCCACACTCCAGCCGAGAATCGAACGGGAGAACCTCTTGCTGTGAAGCAACAATGCTACCGCTGCACCACCGTGGATAATTGTTAAATTATGGAAATCACTTTCTGCTGACCTAACCATAGAACCCTCTTTAGCACTGTTAAAAAAAAACCTTACACTATACTTCAAAAAACATTGGCTATGTCCTTGCTCCACCCCCGACTAATTGGTTCCCTCCTCTAATGCGGGCCTAATGAGGACATCTTGCCTTAGATATTGGTTTTTAACCCAGTAGCTCTGAATTAACTAGATTGAACAAGTGATGTCTTGATCCCCTTTAAAGTATGCAAATCTGTAAGTAACTTATAATCTGATATATAAATATATATGCAATGTAAACAGTGACATGGCTTGGAAAATGAAAAGAGATTTATATGTAAATTTGTACCAACTTCTTATTTTGAATTATTTTGCATATATATATATATATATATATATATATATATATATATACATATATATATATACATATATATATATATATATATATATATACCTGCATGCTTTCTTGCATTTTATTTTTTCGCATTCTTTTGTTTTTGTATTGTATTGTTGTTCTTTGTATCTGTATAGAGCTTTTCTCCCCGGGCCTCCGCTGAAAATGGATATGTATCCAGTCGGACTATCCCGGTCAACAAATGTAAAATAGTAAAATAGAATAAAATAAATAAATTTATGACAGAAATTTACGACCTAATTCTCCTGCCAGAAAGGGTATTTAGCTTTTACGATCTATTACTTATTCTGTTATATATTTTTCATGCATCATTATTTAACATATTTTTTAATAACTCTCTTCTAGCATGCATATAATGAATAGTCAACGTTATTGCTTGCCTATATTTGCTTATTTTCTTATTGTATCCACAAATTGTACTACTGTATTACTGTCTTAATATTTGTAACCATTGTTCGATTTTTAATTTTGTTTAATGTACACTGTGGAGCTTTTCTCTCGGGCCTCCAGTGAAAATGGGCCCATACCCAGTTGGACTTTCTCAATAAACAAATGTCAAATAAATAAATATACTTGTCTAACTCAAAGAAAAAGACATCTGCTGATATTGGATGGGAAAATCTGTCTGGACCCATGTGGATGGCAGGATAGTGATGCACATCCACTCTAGAAGGACTCATTAGCTGATACGGTGAGTACAAATCTGTCATATCTGACTTTAGTTATCTGCTACAGTAGATACTGTATAGGAGTAAGACGTTCACAAACAAATGTTGTAAGATGATAGAAAAACTGAAGCCTTTTTCTTTTAGAAAAACATTTTTAATATTATATGAATGAAATTATAGTTCCTCTATGACATATAAGAAAAGCAAGTATGTAATTTCATTTTGTTATCAGATAAGATCCGTAGACTTCAAACTCATTTCTGTACAAATGAAATTTTGAAACCATTAATATGCCAAATTGCCTAACTAAGCTTTTGTTTTCATCTAAATTTAACTTATGTGACAATACCATTCACATTGATAATTTAAAACAATTTGCATTAAACAAATGTTCACACTTTTTCTGGCTAGCTGTGTGATTTTACAGTCATTAGTAAATCTTTGACCCATAATAACCCAGTGTCTGCAACACAAATGCCCAGTTACCACAATTCTAAAACTTACTGGAGTGGAATTTAGTGGTTTCTTGACTACTACCAATTAAAATGGACAACTTATCCGATAAGTTAGCTCCTTTTGTTTACCCAACTGATTATCTAGTTAATAATAGTCCCATTTTCTTCAAGTTTTTGAAGGTCCACATTATGCTTTAATGAGTTGAATTTTCACTTGTCTTGATCATGTCCAGATACATTCCCTGTAGCGACAAACCACTTCACAGAATACTTCTGACAACAGGACTGCTTTTAGTGTCTTCAGTCATGTCAGTCTCTGACTAGAAGAGGGCATTATAGATAAGCTCACCAGCTTAAATATAAACCCCTATGTCACTAGATGGGTTGCAAACTGGCTCAAGGACAGAACCCACATGGTTAGAATTGCTGGAGCCATGTCAGACTCCAAACCAGTTACAAGTGGCATCCCACAAGGCTCAGTCTTGGGACCTCTTTTGTTCAGTATATATTTCTCTGAGGTACAGGCCAACACGGAAGGACTGTGGCTGACCAAGTTCGCAGATGACTGCAAACTGGGCACCATAATCGACTCTCCAGCCGACACAAGCATCCTCCAAAAGGGCCTCATAGAAACAGACAACTGGTGCCAGAGCCATGGCCTCAAGCTAAATGCCAAAAAGTGTATAGTCATCCCCTTTGGCAAAAACAAAGTGCCCACAAATTACCACATAGGTGGTAATCCATTAAGTACAGAAGAAGTAATTAGGGACCTGGGAACCCAAGTTGATAGCAATCTCTCATTTGACAACCACGTGGCCAAAGTGGTTAGAAAAACATTTTATATAGCCCACCTAATCATGAAGGGATTCACATCTAGATCAGGGGAGGTCATCGTGCCTCTTTACTCATCCCTCATCAGGCCCATAATTGAGTACAATGCCCCTTTTGGATGTACCTTACCAGACACCTGCAGCAACTGGAAAGACCCCAAAAGTACCTCACCAAGAGGATCAAAGGGCTCAAACAGATGCCATATGCTGCCCGGTTAAAGAAACTCCAGCTCTACTCAGTGGCATACCGCCTGTTCAGAGGCGATCTGTGCCTGACGTATAAAGCCATGTCCAACCCGGAATTAATGGACATGCTGCACCTCAGAAAATCCAAATCCCATCGAGCTACGCGCTCGAGAGACTTGAACCTCAGCACTGAAATAAATAGGACATGCTGGAGGGACAGATTCATAACCCAGAGGCTCCCTTCACTCTGGAATAAAATCCCAGTCCAGGTTAGGCAGAGTCCCTCATTGACTCTCTTCAAGAGGAATCTTGATGAGTGGATGGGAGATCGTAGGCTTACCCCAGGTATCACTTCTGTGTCACTGTTAGACAGAGGCACAGTATACTAACCTCGAAAAAGGGCATAGCAAAATAAATTTAAAATGGGTGGCGAAAGCCAAACACATTCTGGCTAGGCTTATAAATGCCCTAGGGCAGATAGCCTAGTATGAACCTATGAACTTATGAACCTATAATAGACATAGCGTATATAGCAGATTATACATATACTGCTGTTTATCCATCAGGCACCACAGGCATTAGGTATATGTGAATATATTTCTACAATGGGAAAGGAGTGTGGCCAACATTATCTCCTCTATACCAAGGGTGTAGCCAGGCATACTCTTTGTATTCTACAGAGTACGTTTTTTTGCATCACTCAGAAATATTGTAGCTCAGGCTACAATAAGGTGATGCGTCTAACATCTGGTATCTAACTTACTTACAAAGAGGATTGCTAATCTTAATACAAAGAATTTAATAGTTTTAGAGTGGACCACTGAAAATGATGTGTAATGGTCAGTTTTTTGCATGTCAGATGGATTGTGGTAAAAAGAGTTTTTTGAGAACAAAGCAGAATTTTCTGGGTATACACCTGCTCTGTACCCTACTGTAGTAAGCAGTGTCTTGGGAGAACTGCTGTCTCCTAAGTGGAAAATATGTCATCTCCTCAGTTGCCTCCCTCCTCAGAAAAGCTTTGATCAGATAAAACTGTCTTAACCTAAGCTTCATTAGATGGTAAGAACTGGAACAGTGAGAGGCTTCTGGGTCATTCAGTTCCTTTAAGATGTAAACAGCTGTAAGCATGTCACCATGATCCTTTGGTAGCTAATATACCGACATACCCACAATATCTTCCTGCAAAAAGATATAGGCATGAGCTGCCCTGTTTTTTCATGTATCACACACACACACACACACACACACACACACACACACACACACACACACACACACACACACACACACACACACACACACACACACTACAGTGCGGTTGTCCAAATGGCACAGAAGTGGCTCTGGACTCAAATTCCCTTCATGATCCATTCGGGTCATTCCACTGTCTGCACCTGCATATCATTTATGTGAAGCCCTCCTTTCTAAGAGAGTCTGCATTCCTCTGAACAAGAAAAGACCATAGAGTAGATCCACAGTTTTACAGCAAAGCATACAAGTTTAAGCATTTCACTAGGTTCTGCTACAGGTAGGTAAGGGAAGGAGCATGAAGAGATTGACTGGAATCCTACACTGACAAGAATGTAAAAATGACAGTGCCCATGACCATTTAATGGCAGTTTTGGTTCTGATACTGTACAGTCCACTGCAATTTCCACAAACACTGAAGATAAAGACAGCTTAAGACAAAAGAAGTATAGGCAAATCTGATTCTAGGCTCTGGGCTGTAATTTCAACGACACCACCCAAGCTTCCAGAAATAACTGTTACTGATAAGTGTCCCAATTTGTCTTAACATAGGCAGCCATCTAACCTGGGATTACTAAGGACTCTTACCACTTTAAGGAGATGAATATGTCCTGTAACTAAGAGAATATGCAATCCAGTGCTGCGTTCTGTGGGGAAAATAGGAGTCAGTCATCTCAGTAAAGGATGTCTGTCTTTATATGTGATAGCAATTCTCCAGAAGGCATCCATCATGTCCAACAACATCAAGCAGATCCCTTGCTACAGGAGGTAATGTGACCCCTTGGAGGTTCATCTTCCAGAAACTGGAGTATATGATATGCTAGCAGATGTTGCTGAGGGCCAGTATGAAACAGAAGCCTTTTGTGTACTTCAGGACAAGTTACAGGTGGGACACCACACCTGAAGTCAAGGCCTCATTGGTCCGATCCGACCATAAACTAATTACCCTAGATATCCACATCCTTCCCCCACCCCCCATTAAGGAAACCATGGTAAAATATTTCTACAAAGCCAACTTCATGCTTCTTAAGACAGAAGTGGTGAACTTCATGACACCCATGCAGGTGGACAATACAGTTACGACTACTGAATCCTACACAATTGCACTTTATAAGCACTTGCATGAGTGCATGGATCGTGCTATCCCAAACAGAACCAAGACGCTATCCTCCAAAAAAAGGAAGCCAATCTGGTGGTCCCTTGTCATAAACAAACTGTAAAACAGAAGGAAGAAACTGTTGCAAAAGAGAGTAAAATCCCATGAGTGGAGGAGTTCCCTGGTCAGCCTCAGTAAGAAGCTGCGATCCCTGATAAAATCCTCCAAAGCTTGTTACGAAAACAAAATCGCCACTGATTCTAAAGACAACCACAAAGCATTCTATAGCTATTTCAAGAATCTCAATGACAACACTCAGATCTGCTCTGAGTTACAGCAGAATGGCACTAAATATACAGACCCAACTGATATTGCCAACATCCTGGCAGATAGGTTCAGTGCTAACTTTACCCCCTTCTCCCCCCTTAAAGAGCCCATCTCTATACTGGAAGAATGCAAAGTTCCTGTTATCATGGCTGCACAGGTAAAAACCGCACTCTCCAAAGCCAAGAACACAGCATCCATGGGGCCAGACAACATCCCAGGATGCATTCTACATGAACTACAGAATGAACTGGCACCCCAACTGAGTACCATGTTCAATCATAGCCTCACCTCAGGCTTTGTGCCTGCTGAATGGTGCACAGTGACGGTTATCCCACTCCATAAGGGGAGAGCCACCATGGATACTGGGAACTACAGACCCATTAGCATGATGAGCCTGGTCTGCAAGGCCGTGGAACGTATCATCATGGAAGTTATATAAGCTATAAGACAGCCCTTAAAGTAATTTGCTTCTATTTGTGAGCAATTTGTGTACCTTCTCAAGCTGCACTAGTAACTTGTGTTTACCTAAAGTAAGTACTGTGTAGCTGTTCAGATAAGAAGTCTATACTGGGGACAGTTACTTCTCTTGCATGTTTCTTGGCCCCATATATTATCAGTTGAGCAACTATATTCTTTTCAGATGATAGCAGTTATAAAGGGTCATCATCAACATCTTCAAGGCTCCAAAGTTTTTTGCACTTTTGTCATTCATGTCTAATGTTAAGTACTGATTGAAGAGAAATGCTGCCAGCTGAGTAAATGACAATGTTCTCAAATTTGCTTTTATCTTTCTATGTGGTAAGCCACACATTAGTGTCACTTTCTCACTAGTGGTCAAGTGCTTATGGATCACAGCTAGATGGGCTGCACCTCATCCATCACAGCTGTTCGGGTCTATATTAGAACAGCAAAGTTTTAAAAGTTTGAATGTTCTAATATCGACCCCTATTCAGCGAAAGCTTAAAATATCAAACATGCAGAACAGTGAATTTTTTCCCAGGGAAAAAATTTGCTGTTCCAAAACACATACACAAATCAAAAGCACATCAAAAAAAACAGCAATCCACACACATACACTTAAAATCCTACATCTAACCCTACACTAAACTGTACATACACTACTATCTATCCTCTTAACTTAATCCAAACCCTAACCCTATGGTCTGTCACTATCGCAAACTCACCTCACCCGTGCCCTAACCCTAACTCACCTACCTCGCCCTAACCCTAACGTCCATCACAATCGCACACTTACCTGACACGCGCCCTAACCCTAACTCACCTAACCCGTGCCCTAACGCTCACATCCACACAATCGCACACTTTCCTGAACCCAACCCGTAACTTTCCACCACAGTGCTGAAAATAGCGAAGCGACAGAAACGGCCAACCGAATTCTTTCCTTAGGAAATAATTCGGTGTTCTGTAGCTTCACTATTTTCAGCATTCGCTGAATAGGGGTCGGTATTAGAATATTCGAAGTTTTCAGACTTCGGTGTTCTAATACAGACACCAGCTGTTTATAGTTCTATTAAGAATATTGAGATGCTGTTGGGCTACCCCCTAGAATCAGCAAAAATGGCTTGAGTTCACTTAGGTGCAAGGTGATGAAGAAACAACAGGTGAACTTTGATGGGAATCAGATGACAATATCTGAAAACACCAGTCATAACAGGCCTGGATGCAGTCTAGTACTGACATCAAACCATGCCTAATAACACTGATTATAACAAATGTCACCAGATGGCAAACACTGTACACATGCTTAGTATATGTGCACTCCCTATGGGTTCACTTGCTGACACAAAACTCAAAGAGGTGTCTTCAGTCATTTCTATGTAGTTTTGCTTGATTTATTGGGAGAAAAAAGGAGGATCTTCAGTTATGATTTCTATCAATCAATCTTTGACTGCTGGTAACATTACATGTTACTGTCAGGAAAGGTCATGCCTGGAAATTGAATACATAATATTTGGTGCCATTGAACAAGATGCATGCCTCATGGGGAGTTCTGGGTACTACCTAACAATGGTTGTGAGCCCACTCAGTCATTAGATGTATAAACAATCTACTTAGACTGTTGCAGCTTGATTAGGTTTAGTCTGGCAGTTAGCTTAGGTCTAGTCTTGCAGTTGCCATTGGTCTCTTAGTTGGCTTAGAGGATTAAGGAACTGTTAAGGAGTATAAGGTTTGATTCCCTCAGCCTCCACTACCTAACTGTGTGACTCAGAGCAAGTCACTTAACCAGACACCCCTCATAGGATAAGTCTGAAAAAGGTCCATGAAGATCAGTGCTCTGCCTTGGAAAACAAATAAAAACAAACCATAACGCTCGGTGTTCTAAAAAGTTGGGGAGTTTTCTGAGTAAAGTGACATGTGAAGGGCGATCATAAAGGAATTATTGGAATACACAGGGCAGAGCAAATGGGGTAGAATTAAACTGTATATCAGTGTAAGTGAAGTGGAAATGGGAGGTTACAATAAAATAAATATGTATATTTGTGTTATTCAGAAAAAATGGGTATGAAACAGTGTGTGAAACAGCAACTCTTTTAGCAGTCTTAATGGTTTTAAATAGTACACTGTAAGTTTTTCCTTTCTTTAGCCTTAAGCAGGAGCATGCTGATCTTGCTTTCCTCAGCTTCATTAAAGTAGAATATATAAAAGTCCCAGGTTATAAGCCTTTAATTTGACATACATTTAACCTGGTAAAGGGGCAAGGCAGTTTTCTACTCTTTGCTAATTCTCTTGCAGAACAGGACCAAGACACTGGCAGTGATGGTGAATCAGTAATCTAAGGCAATGGACAAGCAGTGGTATACAAGTTTTTACCTATTTTCTCCCTGTGTCAGTGACTACATGCTGCTAACAAAATAAGCTGAAAGTATCGTAAGTGTACAGGCATGTACTTGGCTAGCTGTCTTTGTGTGCTATTTTAAGCCTGGCCAATATCCCTTTAGGTGCCTGAATTAACCTGTCCCATTTGGTGTTTCATTGGTCTTACCCATCTCATAGTTAATAATATTACAGATTGTGAGAATAACTCTGATCATACCAGGGATAATTTGAAGGGAAACATGGATTTGCTGGGAGCTGCCTTTGTCCATTAGTACTATAGAGGGCTATTCTGGTGTAAATGTTATGCTTCCCCTCCATTGATTGTGTTTGAATATGGATAGAGATGAACTTTGGATGGGGGGGCATGATCCAGGGCAGCAGTATCCTCTGAGAGATAAACCTGTCCCTCCAAATCATTCTGTTGATACTGCTGAAGAGGTATATATCCCTAGACAGAAAACTTCTGATGCCATTTGGCATGCTGATGTGCAGTAAATCTACCAGTATTGGCTTGGATGTTGCATTGTATGCCAGACACAGGTCACCTCTAAACAGTCTGCAGGATACTGAGTATAGTGGCAGAGCTTTGAGCCAGCTCATGTACAACATATTGTTTATTTTTGTATCCTTTTAGCAAGATATCTCTCTGGGCATTCCAGTTGTTGCATGTGTCATCATGAATTATCATGAACTGCAGAAGCAAGTTATGAAACTGAAAGATAGCTAGTGTTAAAGAACCATATAAAATATGAACACTTAATCTGATAGCAGGCAGCTGTACAAACCACTCTTGTGTATTTTGGGAATACCAAAAATACACGGTACAGCTGGATACTTAACTTGGAAAAAAAACATACACATCATGAAATACTTCTTCCTCATCCAACATATCCTGTAGATAGAAGTCAATATCATGGTTTTGGGTTTTCTGTCTTAGAATGAGTTCAGAAGGATTTCAGGGGGGGACCATGGGAAGATTTACTGGAGGCCAAAGAGCTAAGTTGGCAATTGAGACTTAATGCCACCCCCCCCCCCAGTCTTAATGACAATTTGTCTATTACTTGTGTTCTTAAATTAAAATCATATGTAGTGTAGGGGGAGTTTCAACAAGTCTATATTTAGGTAGTTCCAAGTTTTCCAGAGTTAGATATATACATGCTTTTCTGAGTTATATTTTTGATATATAACATGGGTAAAATGCTTTATTTATTTCAGATTAATTTTTATTGGATTTCAGTGTGTAGGATATGTTGAAAATTTTGTTTTCTCTGTGTGTCACTTTAAGTTTCTAATTGATGGGGAAATTTTATTGGATGTGTGATTAAGGGTTGGGTATTTATATGTGGTATTCAGTGGTGTATGGTGATTCTGATGAAGTTTTTTATGAAAGTGCTAAAATCTTCTGTGTATGTGCAATAAATCTTATCTACATACCAGCGTTGTTTGCTTTGCCTTCCTTGATTTGTACAGCTGCCTGCTATTGGATTAAGTGTTCGTGTTTGGTTTTTCTTTTGGTTCAACCATATAAAATAGTTGCTAGTGGCCATGTTATTGTCAGAAAGTATAACATATTAAAGCAAACCTAGTCAATAAAGAAAGCCTGGCTTAGTCAAGAATTTGAATATATAATGCACCCAATCATTGAAAACATGCTAAAAGCAAAGCATTGTAGTGAGATAACCAAGGAATCTTGAAATCATTTCAGAAAAAAAGAGGTAAAAAATGAAAATTATGATTATATTCAAGTTATCTGCTCAATCGTATTTATATTGAAAGACACATGGGGATTCAATCAACTCCTCATAGGCTTAGAGCATTGAGCAACAGTTCTAATTGCATATGCATGCAGTGCATTGTGATTCCACAAAAACAAGTGTGGTTTAAAAGTGTAAAGCAGCATGAACACTCGCAGACGTGCAGACATGTTTACCTACAGGCAAATTAGTTCTGCATGACTGTGCAGACAGGTACAATGACTACTAGGGTTTAGTATAAGGCAATGCATAAAAGTCTACCACATTATAGGGAGGTGTAAGTGGTACAGGGTACTGTCCAAACCTGTTTTAGGCATACTGAAATAAAGGTTTGGTGGGGATGATCAAGGATACATAGACTGCATTATAAATAATTATTCTGGGGATGTGAGTGTATTTTAAAGGGGCACACACATGAATGTTACTAATGAAGACAGGGGAGGAGGATAACTGAAACAGGATAATGTACAACAGATAAGGGCATGTGAAAGTATGTACATCACAAAGACAAGACAGTTGCAGCATGAACAGTAATCACATCCGTACATGATACAGTATGTACTGCTGTTTATGCCTCCTGTATGGATATAGTCATATCATCACACAGTTATTGTATATTATGTGACCTTTACAGAAGGTCACACATCAATGGGGATGAGTGTTTCTGATATAAATACCCTGACATTATCGGTAGTGTGGACATTTAGCAAGGAAAGTATATACAACTGGGGTAGGTGCATACTGTAAAGATGTGCAAAATGAGTTGCTTGAATATGAATGTAATGTCAGCATAGGTCTCAGCCAAGCAGGACACATAGCAACAGGATCATGGACAACATTAACCAGAAGCATGCACAATCACAGACAATATCAGAATAATACCACCATTAATCCATGCCATTAACATAAAATATGTGAGTGTGACTTATTACACATGAGTGTGCATGACAACACTTGTACAACTATAATGATTTGTCAGTAATCTATAAGGGAATCAAGCACACCTGCCTCAAAAATTAACAGCTTTCAGAGGTGTTAAGAGGGACACTTTTACACTTGTAGTTTAAATTATTAGCAGTCCTGGCTAGTTGAGAGATTATGCATGGCATATACTGTATATGCCATAATTCACATTTGCACAAATATCACCCATACCATCAATGTTGTCATTCAACTATGTATTTACTGGTTGCATCACAGGAACATGTATCACACATGCATTTTGTATAACACCTCAAAGGGAGTTCTGTACTGTCTAGTTCTAATGGCTATTCATGAAAAAAGAATTCTTAGGTATGGTCAATAAAATGTGTGGGAGGTCACTGTGGCAAAAGTGATAGACTTGAGTAAATCATCCCTGGAAAATGTATTGGGAGGTACTTGAAAAAAGGTGCATTGTGTTCAACGGTTTACTATCACAATTTCACTGTGCAATTGCATGGCTATGAAGTATTCAAATAACATATGTTTGAATACTTCATAGTTCAGCAGGTTATGTGAGCGACCGTTATTATTGCGAATGGACTGTGCATTCGCAATTATCACGTTCGCTCATGTAAGGGGATCGCGGTACAGTGCAGTTAGGGAAATACATCCCTTTCCTCACTGTAGTGTGATCTCGGAGTTGGAATATTAAGTTAGGGGGTGTGGGTGGCACAGCCCCCCACAGGGGGGTTCAGGGGGGCTTGCCCCCCTGCATAAATGTGAGTTTAAGCTAGTTAGGTAGGGAGTTAAGGGAAGGGTGGGAGTGCTGTTAATTGTCGAACAATTCACAGCTGTTTTCGACATTAGGTACATAGGGCAATGTGTACTTTCGGTGAAACACTTCGCTAATACGTACACATTTTATTTTAACTTTCGACATTTTGATAGTAAATGGTGTTCAACTATTGGTGTGAGGAGGGCTGAGAAGAATGGGACTATAATGCCATTTGATGTGGATTTCCTGCACATAGTCAGGAGTTGTGCTACATACAAGGGATTAGTCACCACTGTGGGAACATGCTGGTGGATGTTCTGAATACCAACTACCTAAGTACACAGGTCAGATACCACTCGGCCTGGTTATAGTGGTGTGCTGTCTATACTGTAATTAGCTTGTGTATTTGCTTTCATAAAGGAATTAACACCCTTCATTTTTGTTAATCTACGGTGTCTCCATGGCTCTGACAGCAATCCTTTGTGTGTGTTAATATCGTCGGCATTATATCAATACAAATCATGGATTCAGTGATTGCCCACAATATGCAGTCCTCCACAAAGCTGATTAGACAAAGGATGTGTATGTTAGTCTTGACTTCTTTGCTTAAATAATAAACAGGGAAGGGCCTAGTACAAAATCCTGAGGTATGGACCTGGTCACTGGACTCTAGATAAAGGTGACTTCACACACTTTGACATTATCTGTCATGTATGTGATCCATTTGTCTACCCACTTGGTAACATAGGTGTTTATGCCCACTTGAGAGAGTTTCTGTGTCAAATGCCTTGGTCAGGTCAGGTTATGCAGGGTGATAGTGTTTTCCTAATGGATGCCCCAGGTGACACTTCTTGAAGACATCAAAAAGATGTAATAGACATGATGTAGCCTTAACAAATGAAACATGGGTGTGGTACACAGTTGGTAGATTACCTATGTCCTTTTTGAAAAGGTTCATGATGACTTGTTGGTCTGCCTCACAGATGATGACAGTCAGGCATATGGGTCTATAACTCATGCATCAGAAGGTGTCCCTCCCCTCCCATCAGATGGATGACTGTTGCTGCACACCCATCTGTGAGAACATAGGATGTCTGGAGCTGTTGAAATTGGCATCCAACTGTGTCTGCTAGGTCAGGTTTAAGTCATGCTATAGGCAACCTGCAATGTTGTCAGGGTCCATTGATTCTGTGTTATTAGTCACAGAGAGCACATGGATGAGCTGCTCCCCTGAGAAGAAAAACTGAGTCATGTTTGCATGTATACTTTGGCTGATGACCAGTGGCAACAGGGGGATGAAGTGTGAGACAAACTGTCAGCTAGCAGATTGTCTATTTTCTCTGGTTGAGTATGGCCAGTGGCATTCTCCAACTGCTCTGTGCTTAGCTGTATATTCCCCTTATGCAACATTTAGTGAAATTCATGAATTGTAAAAACACCTCCAAATACAACCTTGGTCATATATCACATGCCACACACTAGTCCTGTTCACACAGTCATATAACTGTACCGATGTAATGTAATTACATCAACTGCACAACATATGCCTGTATATGTTTCATGAGAAAGCTGTGTTTGACCAGACTGCTGCTATGTAATGACATATTACAAATCATTTTGTGACTCATGCAGAACATTTCCTGACACAAATGTTAATAGTCACACATTGGTGCTGCTGACCACATAAATAATTCTTGGCAATAGCAACACAACTGCAAATACAATGAATTCCACAAGTTTGCAATTGAATCAAAACATTTAGTATTTCCATGTATATCACAACATTACAACATGTGGATGAAACAAGACTTGTGTGTCCATGTAATCAATATTAATTTATATTGGTGTTTGTCACAGAGCATTTAATGATAGAAGGTCGACACATGCACACCTGTGCCATACTTTAAGTGTCTCTGTGATGGTGGAATGAGAACTGTGCAGAATGTTGATCTGCTCCACTACAACAACATGTGTCGTTATCATACCATATCAACAGTTCTCAGGAGGCACATTACTACAGCTGATATAGAAAGAGCATGTAATAAAATAGCAGCAGTGACCATCAATACATTAGCTCACATCACAGATTGTAATATCCTCTCGTAGGCATACTGTACATCCACACCTCAACATAGCACAGCTCAGTGACAGCAAAATTGACATGTTAAATGTTTATAGGGTCATAGGACATTATTAAGCTAACATCACATAAAATCCTAGCCATTATTATGCCATTTCAAACAAACTCCCTATATCTACATAATGGGAGATAGTAAGACAATTGTACATTTGTGTCTATTTTTTGGATTGCATTACATACTGTCACTGTCCATATGTGATATGTGCACAACACCATGACAGAATTAGCAACAACACTTGCAGTGGTCTGGAGATGACTTGGAGAGGGTCAATGAAGGACTGTGCTACATCATGTGTGTATGTGTATGTGTATTTCACATGAGGACATCATCCACTCCTCTGCAAGAAGGATGTCATGTGGCCAGAGGAAATAAGAGGATGGTAGATGCATGTAGCTACTTTAAAGGTTTTCCTAAGTGGTAGTGAAATAATGAGTGATTCAATAGGTCATACAATGCTAATAGTCTACCACTAACCACATACACACACACACACACACACACACACACACACACACACACACACACACACACACACACACATGTAGACTGGGTCTGATTTGAACATTACACCTGTGTAGGTGTAGAAGATGAATGCCATGCAATGTATCATAAGCACCACCACATATGTCTGACCTTATCACTGCCACATTGCACTTTATGAAGTATGATAGTACCATTATATGCTGAGAAGAACATGATGGGAGGAATGTCTGACATGGATGTTGAGTCACATCTCTGTATAAAATTGTCTCAAAAGCAATATTTGGATGTATACACACTCAAGCTGCCAGATTAGAACCCTTATATATCTATGAAGAAGCTTGAAAACACAGTACTTAATGATACCACTACAGCACGTGTTTGTCTTAAATAATGTCAGAATGAATGTTATATAGGATGACATCATCAGTGTATGTTACAAGAAGATGTTCTGAGGAATGTCTGATATAGCTGTGGACAAACATGTCATTCTAAAATTTTCACCATACTCATTGTTGAATGCACACACAAACCAATTGACCACAGGGTGAGTAGAACCCCTACCCAACTATCTACAAAGTACAGTACTTAAAGCAAGCACCACTGCACAAGTCTGGCTCTTAGAGTGTCAGACAACACTTCATAGCTGATGACATCAGCAGTCTATGTTTGTGGGAAGATGTGAGCCCTGTATGAAAGGGATGTCTGGGATTGTATGAGTGTCAAAATATTAGTTCTTCATGGAACTGGATTGCTAACAGTAAGAGACATGCTCATTCAAGTCTGACTATACACACACAACTCTTATTTGCAGTGAGGTTAGAACCCCTACCTAACTGAGGACAGCAACTAAAGAACTCAGTACTTAATGCAAGATAAATGGCAGAAGTCTGACTTTTATAGTCCTGGATAATTTATAGTGGATGACATCCTCATTGGATGTTTGCCAAAAGATGTTGGGAGGCCTGTATGAAATGGCTGGATAGCCATATACGAATGTAACGATATCAGTTCTGCTTGTGACTGGATGGATGATGGTCAGATAAGACCGATGCTCTTCTGACTATGGACACATACACATACATTGAAACAAACACGTAATTTGTCTGCTGTGGTAATTTCACACAAATGTAAGTATTTTCTTCCCCTCTTCAAAACACATTAGCTTATGATTGCAACACCCAAGAATGATGTTGTTGCCTTGTCATATTGGTCTTTATATTTGATGTCATCATCATTATATAATGTGGGTAACATATGCTGTTATGCAAGCGGTATACAAAGTATGGATTTTGTATTTCCTGCTGTGTTTCCAATGTGCAGGTGTTCTTTAAAAGACAGCTTTTCAAACTAGATGCAAAAAGCTGTCAGGTATGCATGTAGCAGAACTAGAAATCTGCTGTTGTTTTTCAGTATGATTGCATATATTACACCCTTATTTTCACACACAGACACACACACATCTTTTGTGATCAGCATGGATGCAACTGTGCATTTACAGTGTTTATATTTGTGAAGAATTGCTATCCACATTAATACATGTATAAGACAATCTCAATGTCTGTTATTAGTACAAAGGTTTAGATGATGTAACAATGCAGTTGTGCTACTTATTTCTGTAGTGTAGGTGACATTTGGGAACTAGTACTGACATACCAGTGCATGGGTGCAAGGCACACATGTCTCAGTGTAAATATGTATTCAGTCAGGAAAAAGTGTTTTACATGGATTTTAATGGAATGAAGACTATTGGGCAGACACATAGGTAATACATGCTAATCAATACCTTCATATGTTCCATACTGCACCAAAGAGCAGCTAGTTTCAGAAAACAATGGCAAAGTGTTTGCGCATGTGAGATACACATGTAATGACTACTACTTGAATGTCTGAATTATCTATTCATATAGGCTATGGTAGAAATAGCTAACAGGCATTATGGTGTTCCTAAATATTTCATAATGGAAATGTTTGGTCATAAATTTTAGGATATTAAAAATATTTATATGGCTTTCCAGCAAATGCTGGTCTCTGCTTCACTGAAGAAATTTTAAGAGTTGTATTGGATCAATGTCCTCTGCACAACCATGCTAACCAGAGAGGTGTGGCAGTCAGCACTTTGGAGAGTACTGAGTGGAAGAAAAACAGATGTCTCTGTGCAGCAGGTGTAATAGCAGTGAGCTCTTATTTTGAGCACATATGATACAGGGTTCTACTCCAGCTCAATCTATTTTTTTTAGTATGTATTAATGATTTAATTAAATAATTGCAAGTGATAATTCTTGCAGATGTGAGAGTGAGTAACTACTGTGAAGTGTTGTATAAAAACAAACACTACTCAATTGATTTATGTCAACAGTACACATATGGATTTGCATATTTATACATTCAACGGTCTAAATACAATTGTATGAAATTTGTAATACAGGTCCCTTTATTCTATTTTAACTGTCTGTTTACTTTGTGCAGTGAGTTTAAGCAGCTTTGTGTGGAGGTAACCACACCATGCCCTAGGACATGAAGAGCCATTCACTGTGACTCAGCATTGGTGCATGATGCCAAACTTGACATAAACACAGAGGACAAAAAATAAAGGGCTTCATTAGGGGGGATTTTTGCTGTGTGTGTGGTGTGGTGTGTGATTCTATTTTTTGATCACCTTCAAGGTGTAAAAATGGGGTAGATAGGTTCATAGGTAGTTACTAAGCTATTGGCCCAAGGGCCTAAGTAAGCCTAGCCAACAAGGTTCCTTGGCTTATGCTACTCAAAAAAGTTATTTTGCTGTGCCTCTGTTGAGCAGAGCCACAGAAGTGATCCCTGGGGCGTATTTCCTATTTCCCATCCACTCATCAAGATTTTTCTTGAAGATTGCTAATGAGGAACTTTGCTTGAAAAAGAAGGGTAGCTTGTTCCAGAGTATGGGAAATCTCTGGGACAGGAATGTATCCCTCCAGCATGTCCTGTTTATTGTGGTAACAAGGTGTAGGTCCCTAGAGTGTGTAAATTGGAGGGATTGGGATTTCTTTAGGTGTAGCATGTCCAACAGCTCTGGGCTTGACATAGCTTTATATGTTAGACAAAGATCACCTTCGAGTAGGCAATATGCTATGGAGTAAAGCTGGAGTTTTTTGAGATGGTCAGTGTAGGTCATCTGTTTGAGGCCAGTAATCATCTTTGTGAGGTACTTCTGTGGCCTTTCCAGCTGCTGCAGATATCTTGTGAGGTACACTCCAAAAAGGGTATTGTACTCTATAATGGGTCTAATGAGTATTGAGTAGAGGGGAACAATGACCTCTTTTTTCCTGGATGAGAACCCTTTTGTGATGAGGTGTGCCACATAGAAAGATTTTCTGACTAATCTGGCAATGTGATTATCAAAGGAGAGACTACTGTCCACCTGGGTCCCAAGGTTTCTTATCGCACATTTGGTGTTAAGTAGACTGCTGCCTATGTGGTAGTTCATGGGTACAGAATTTTTACCAAAGAGGATGACAATGCACTTTTTGGCATTGAGCTTGAGGTCATGGCTCTGACATCAAGCATCTGTCTCAGTGAGGCCCTTCTGTAGGATGTCCACATCATTTAGGGACTCAACTGTGGCTCCTAGCTTGCAGCGATCTGCAAACTTAGTTAGCCAAAGGCCTTCTGTGTTAGCCTGTACTTCAGAGAAGTAGATACCAAACAGGAGAGGTCCCAAGACTGAACCTTGTGGTTCTCCACTTGTCACCGGTTTGACATCAGATTTGGAGTCGACAACTTTTATAGTGTGGGTTCTGTCAGTGAGGCAGTTGGCAACCCATCTTGTGACATAGGGATTTATACCTAGTTTAGTGAGTTTAGCTATAATTCCAGAATGGGAGACGGTGTCAAAAGCCTTGGTGAGGTCAAGATAGGCTGTATGAACCACCTTACCCTCATCTACGGATTTGGTGACTGCCTCAAAGAAGTTGATCAGGTTCAGGAGGCATGATCTGCTTTTCACAAACCTAAACTGGCTGGGTTTCAGAGTTTGGAGGTTACCAATGTCTTTGTTTATGAGTTCCATGATGATAAGTTCCATGGCCTTACAGATCAGACTCATCAGGCTAATAGGGCAATAGTTCCCAGGATCAGTGGTGGCTCCCCATTTGTGGAGTGGGATAACTGTTGTTGTGCACCATTCAGTGGGGACAAAACCTGATGTGAGACTATGGCTGAACATGGTGCTTAGGTGGGGAGCCAGTTCATTTTGAAATTTGTGCAAAACAAAGCCTGGGATGTTGTCCAGTCCCATGGATGCTGTGTTTAAGAGAGTGCAGCTTATACCTGCGTAGTTGTGATTACAGGGACTCTGCATTCTTTCTGTATAGATATGGGCTCTTTAGGGGGTGAGAGGGGGGTAAAGTTAACACTGAACCTATCTGCCAGGATGTTGGCAATATCCGTTGGTTCTGTAATTTTTGTGCCATTGTGCTGTAACTCAGAGCAGATTTGGGTGTTGCCATTGAGATTCTTGAAATAACTATACAATACTTTGTGGTTGTCCCTAGAATCAGTGGCTAATTTGTTTTCATAGCTAGCTTTGGAGGATCTTATAAGGGATCACAGCTTCTTACTGAGGCTGACCAGGGAACTCCTCCACTCATGGGATTTTACTCTCTTTTGCAGCAGTTTCTTTCTTCTCTTGTAGAGTTTGTTTATGGCAGGGGACCACCAGATTGGCTTCCTATTTTTGAAGGATAGCATCTTGGTTCTGTTTGGGATAGCACGATCCATGAACTCGTGTTAGTGCTTATAGAGTGCATCTGTGTAGGATTCAGCAGTTGTACATGTGTTGTCCATCTGCATGGGTGTCATGAAATTATCCACTTCTGTCTTAAGAAGCATGATGTTGGCTTTGGGGAATTTTTTTACTGTGGTTTCCTTAATGGGGGGTGGGGGCAGGATGTGAATATCTAAGGTTATTAGCTTATGGTTGGATTTGACCAACGAGCAGTTGACTTCTGGTGTGGAACACCAGTCCCTCATGTAAATAATGACTAGGTCGAGGATATTGTTGCCCCTGGTGTGGGTGTGAATAAGTTGATCCAGGGCATTGGAATTTATGAATTCCAGAAAGCATTGAGCAAAGGAGTTGGTACATAAGTAGTTTTCCCAGTTAATGGTGGGATAGTTGAAATCTCCCATTATTAGGGTGTTTGGTTGAACCCTAATAGTTTCCAGTATATCAAGAAAAGAGGAGTGGGAATCCTGGAGCATGGTGGGGGATCTGTAGCAAGCTGCAATTTGGATTGCAGTTTTGCCCAGAGTTAGTTGCACTTGGATAACCTTGGATGCATTATGATGAGCAACTAGCGTGGAGGTGTGGATATCCTTAATGAATATGGACACACCTCCGCCTTTGATGTTTCAGTCCAGGTTAGGTGGCCGAAAAGTGTGGTATGAGTTATAGTCTGGTAATGCAGGGGTGCTCTCTGGAGCCTTGAACCAGGTCTCAGTCACTGCACAGATATATGTTCTCCATTTTAAGGAGTGCCTCGAGGGAGTGCATTTTGAGATTTAAACTTCTAGTATTGAGTAACATTACCCTCAGGTTTTGCATGTCTGTTCCTATTATGGTGGTGAATTTGAGGGTAAGTACAGGGAAGAGCAAAGGGAAAGCAAAATGTGCAGGAGGGAATTAAGAAAAAAACATAGCTATTCAATTCTTCAATTGTGTAAAATGAACATAGATAGAATACTGAATGAATTTGAACTGCCACCTCAACAAAGATATCCAAGTAGACTGAATCAAGTGTGTCAAGAAGACACGTGCTAAGTGGAGAGCTATGTATTTGAGTTTTTATTTCAGTAAAAGCGGAATGTTGGGTAAGGGACATAGGTAGAGTTAGAAAAGCAGGGGGGTGAGGAAGTGGTTGCAGACAATCAGGACAAACAAGACAAGAGACAGGGATGAGTAGGGACACAGCAGTTTGGAAGACACCATGGTTGGTGATAGGGAGGGGGCATCAGATGCCCATGTCCATCAAGTATTGGGACAGTAAGAATCCTGTCCTCACCCTCAGAGCTGACATTGATATCCCCTTCCTGAGCTTGCTGTTGGAGTGGTTGATTCAGCATACCAGCAAGCATCTTTTCCATTCAATTGAAGTTTGCATCAGTGGTACATTCCACAATGTCATGCACCGTGCCAGGCATCTCCTGGTGGCTGACAAAATCACCAACTCAGTCAATACTGCTGGAAGGTACCACTGCACCAGCTGCAGGGGGAATGCTGTCTAATGTGGAGGGCTCAGGTAGTGCAGGGGATGCAGAAGCAGTGCTGCTAGACTGGGTCCCAGATGTGATGGCCTTCGGTTCAGTAACCTTTGGAAGGGTGACAGGCTGAGCCACACTGGTTGTCCCACCTTCCTGTGCTGGAAATCATTTTGTCAGTTGTCAGAAATTGATGATATTAGAACATTGTGACCACACATATACAAATAAAACAGGGAGAAAAGGAGTGGAGTAACAGAGAAAAAAAATGGTAATTAGAACTATCATATGCCACATACAATAAATTAGTGATATATATATATATATATATATATATATATATATATATATATATATATATACATTTACTTTTACATTTACTATATATTTTAACTTCTATTAACTATGACTGATAATTGTTCCAAGTAATCTTTAGAATATGCATATAATGCACATATGCTGTATAAAATAATACAGATTAAGTTAATTGCATGGCATGTATGCCAATTATGGTGACATTATCACATAATATTTCATTATTATTTCACAATATATTTGTTACCACAATATTTGAATGCACTATCACAACTGACTTCCACAGGTGGCTTGAGATGCATACTGAGGCATGCATGCTTGATTTTACAGTTAAGACATGCATACTTAATTTGCTACTAATGTATAGAAGGGCAATACTTTTGATAAAATAATATATACATCTTGATTCTCTAAGTCTTTCCAAATGCCCAGCATGGGCATCCCTCTTCACTACAGTCTCCTGGGTAGCTGTAAAAGAGAAAAAGGAGAAAATTGAAGAGCATTGTAGATGCCAGTCTTTTGGCTATATCCAGCTTTCTATGTAAGTTAAAATATCTTTATTTGTATATTTACACAACTGTGGGATGTCAGGAGTTCTAAACATATCCAGCCACTGGTTGAGTTGTGCCTGCTTGTGCCTTTTCATATCATTGCAGTGGTGCCTGCATTGCTGTCCAGTGCATGGAATTGTTGTGTATTCCTTCCACCTCCCATTCACAGGTGCAATCCATTAGCAACAAACACTGAAGTAGTGCCTACACTATTTTTACATCTGATACACAAAGTCAAAAGTTTGGGGTTCAGCAAATGTAATGAGTTCATACCTCATTTGCATCTTCACCATGCTCAGAGGCCTTAATCTACATTATAAAAAGGTAACTGTGCAACTAGGGAACTTGTGTTTTTTACAACACAGAGGACTGATATTCCTTTTAATTTATCTGCACCGCAGGCTTCTGATGTTGCTAAGATATTATTTTTTTCAAGTACATGCTAAATTTGTTAGCATGTTGCAAAGAAAACATATATATATATATATATATATATATATATATATATATATATATATATATATATGCATTAGAAAATTAAAACTGTTATCTGTATGTACTTCTTATAGTTCACTTTTGCATTGCCATTTTTGGCAAGCATTGAGTTTCACAGATAGCTTTACTAATTGTCATCACAAGTGTTATTGTTAAAACTGGTTATCTTACAGTCTTCTGTCTTATTTCATGGAAATGTAAAGTACTATATTGTCAGTGACACAAGGTTGTTATGCTTCTAAGATGGCCTATAGACCCTACCAGGGGAGTGCTGGGCACAAGGAAAGATAACTATCAATCATATACAATTGACTTTTGTGCTGTAAATGTGTACACATTTTGTGAGAATTGTGCTGAAAGCATTTATAATAAGTGAATTATGTGTTATTCTTTGGATTGTACAAACTGACATTTTCCTGTTGGTTTTGGAGCAGAGATCCAGGTAGCATTTGTGTGTTGCCACAGCAAATGTTGGGTTTCAAGAGTTATGCTCTTGCATTTGTGTAGTCATCCTGGTATTGCCATAGTAAACAATACAGTACTTCACTGGTATTCCTTGGTTTTGACCAAACATTGATTTGTGTGTGATATGTTACAAACAGAACAACCTTAAATCACACACCTTCTACTTAGTTATATTAGGAGGTAACAGTATACAAGGATCTGCCATTCATTTGTGTTCTTTGACATTTATTTTGCTATTTCATACTCAACACATACCTTGATAGTCCAGCAGTTACAAGTGTTTTGCTTTGGGGCTGAGTCTGTGTGATGCTAGCTGTAAACATCCATTATATGGGTAGGTAAACGTTGCAAGCATTGCCTGGCATCAGTGTTACATTATGTATTCACATAGGATGAAGGCTTTACCTCCTTGTGTGGTGAGCATGTGTGCTGTCCTTTTCCTTTTGGCCAGGTTAAGGGCATATAGTGCATGACTATATCTACCTGCACCCACAGCAGCTGGTGATTCCCCCTCTGAATCCTCATCTGTTTGTGGCTGTTGTGACCTTGCCTGTGGTAGTGGAATGTGTGCCACTTCCTCTTGGTGTCTCTGCTGCAGCTGTTTCTTCAGAATAATATTGGGAGAGGTGTCACAGACAGTGAAAAGTTCAGCACATGTATGGGGATTGTACTGCAGGGCTGTCCCTGATATATCTATGTACTGGATCCATGACTTTAGCAGCCCAGACACATGCTCTATAATATTTCTTGGTTGAGCGTGCACCTTAATACAGTATTCTTCTGTGGGTGTGCATGCATTTCTGATGTGTGTCATCAGCTATGGCTCCAGTGCATAACCTGCGTCTCTCAGTAAATGACCCTGTGGGATACCATGGTTGCCAGCATACACATTCAGGATGATTCCCTTAGATTTACACATGATCTGGCAGTTAATGGAGTGGAAGCCCTTTCTATTTATGTACACCCTACCCTGTTCCCTGGGTGGTGCTTTGATCTCAATGTGCATGCAGTCTATGGCACCTAGGACTTCAGGGAAGTGTGCTACAGGGTAGAAATCCTACATAGTTTTAGCTCTGTCCTTAGGTATACAGGGAAAATGTATGTAACCACTGGCATGATGTAGCATAGCATTCAGGAACTGATGCAGGATCCTGGATACTGATGTCTGTAACACCCCCAGCATGTTCCCTTTTTGTCTCTGGAAGTTTCCTGTAGCTAATATTCTAAGTGCTACTCATACCGTAGTCTCCACAGATGCTGGTTCTCCTTGGTTTACCTTTGCTGTTAGTTGTATATGACAGAAGTTGCAGAGTTCCTGTACTGTGCCTCTATCTACCCTGTAAATACTCTATAATTTCCATATCATGTAGACCATAGAAAGTTAAACGTGGTCTAAACACCCTTCTCCTTCTTGGTCAAGGTCTATTAGTAGCAGCAGCAGTAGTAGTATGGACTTGGGCCTGTTGCACATACACATGTATAACAGCAACCACAGCACCTAACATTGTTTCTGTGTATAGTAGTTTCCATGGCTGTATTCCAATAAGTTTTGGAATTCACATAGAAAACCTACACTGAGTCTACACGATTGCTTTATAGCTTGTTGAATAGCTTCTCTGTCTTGGATTGGTTGATTAGCATACAATTCAGCTGCTTATGTTGCAATTACCATGCCACGATGTTTACTGTGTTTGTACGGTTCTACATGCCATGTACAGCCACTTACTGAATGCAAAACGGTGCACTAGCAGGTGTGCATTGTAGCGAGATGTGCACATGGTTTTAGCAACTATGTAGGCGTTATTGAATCTGCACCACAGTCTAAAAGAATGCATAGATTCCAACAACAAACTAATAAAAATACATTTATGATAAAATAAATCTAAATGCAGACATGGCTTAGTATTTAAAAAAACTTACCATGATGTGGAAGTCTTCACCATGAATGTTTTTGTTTCACAGCAATCTTTTCTGATTCAGAGACCACTTTCCTGCTATTATTTTTGCATGGTGTTGGCCATATAGCATAGAAAGCATCCTCAGTGGAAAAACTGCACATAAATGTGATATTCCAGGGAAGCAGCTAAAGCAGATCAGCTATGTGCTCTTTCACAGAAAAGGTGGCAGTTTCCAATTAACTCAGCAGAGTGATTCAAAGAATAATTCTGCCAAACTATTATTATTATTATTGTATTTATTTATTTATTGTTTGCAGTGAAGAAAAAGTGTTCAACATTGGTGTACACTCTTTTATCCATAAGAGGCTGGTCACAAATTGTACTATGACTACAGATAAGGACAGCAGAGCCATATGTGTACATACATGTATGCGTGTGCCTGTCTGCATATAAAGTGTGCCTATGCTACTGTGATACATGGACTTGCAGGGAGGGCACCAGTATGGTCAGGTCAATTTTTACCATCACTGATGTGCAGTGATCATGGGGTTATAAAGATTAATTTGTTGTTAGATAATTCTGCTAAACTGAAATCTAAAGCAATGCACAGAAAGTTAATTACAGATTATATGGAAGCAAAACCATCACTATCTAAAATTAACTTGAGTGATGTGTTCAGTGGATAAACTGCTGATTGTAATGTGAAAAGTTTTGATAAGGAAACTGACTGCAAAAAATAAAAAAAAAATGTTTAAGATCAATATCTAGGCATATAACATCAGGGGGATATATTTCCATAAGAACACGATACTTGATTAAGGTGTGAGACAAAAATATAAGAAATGGAAGAGAGGTCGAACTATAACTTTGAAAACTGAAATAAGCAAGCTAAACAAACAAATTAAGCATAGTGTGAGACAAGATCAAGAAAAATTTGAAGAAATTTTATATAAAGATATGGAGAATAATAGGAATCATTTTTATAGATTTTTATAAGATGGGGAAGGAGTAAAGACACAAATTGATAAACTGTGTGCAGATTCTAAAATTTATTCTCAGACACAACAGATTATAGATATATTTACAAAACTGTATGCAAAACAGTCTGGCTCCACAAAAGGGGTAATAAGTTGTCTTAGTGACATCCAGGTAATCCCAGATACTGGAATCAAATTAGATTATATTGAAAAAGAGCAGTGCAAACTGGATCCAAACAAAGCACAGGGAGGAGATGAAATTAGTATTAATGACCTGAGAACACTTCAGCAAGAATTTACTGTACCATTATATCTATTATTCACTAGGTCATATAAATATGGGGATATTCCTCAAAACTGGAGACGTGCACTTATTAAACTGTATTTAAGGGAAAAGAGAGTAGGACAAACCCAGAGTCATATAGACCCTTAAGTCTACTTTCATTTTGTGGAAAAATAATGGAGAAAGTAATATTGGATAAGTTATTGTCAGAACTGGATATGTTGGGACTTGAAACCATATATCAGCATGCATATGTTGAAAACAGATCTATTACCACCTGTAACATGATGTTCTATAACAATATAATAACAGCTATGAATGAACATGTCTGCTGTGAGGTAATGTATATAGATTTAACTTCAGCATTTGACAGGGTCATACACAAAACACTGATCAATAAATTAGAACAACTAGGTATTGATGTACTATTGATAACATGGATAACTGCATGGCTTACAAATAGAACATGACAAGTATCATGGAGCAGCAATTAGACAGATGAAATCCTTGGTTACAGTCAGGGTGTCCAACAGGGCTCTGTCCTAGGCCTGTATCCATTTAGATTGCATTGTTCAAACCTACATTTTTCATCCGAGGTGTTGTACAGTCTATAAGCAGATGACCTTAAATTGGGTAAACTGATTAAATATTTTGCAGATAAGGCATGTCTGCAAAATAACTTGACTAAATCAACCATTTGGGTACAGGAGAATAATATGCTGATAAATACATCAAAATCCAAGCATATGATATTTGGGAGACATAAATTGAAAGGTGAAAATTTAATACAGCATACAGTGATTGAAACTGTAGACTCATTTAAGGACCTGGGTATATGGGTAGATATAGCTATGAGTATTTTTTAATCATGTCAACCAGATGGTTAATAACTATAGAACTATAGGCTATATAAAAAGATTTGTAGAGTCTAGGAAATCAACAACGATGAATCATTGCTTGTTAGTTACATTACACCCAAACTTGAGTATGGAATAACAATATAGAAACTTTATAAAAAACAAGCATGAGTAAACTGGAAAGAGTACAGCTTAAATATAAAGAGCATCCATGGATGTGAAAATGTAAGTTACTATGAAAGACTAAAATATCTGAACTTGTACAGTGTCTCTTATAGATATCTAAGAGGTTATCTTATTAAGGTATATAGGGCATTTAGACATGACTACCTTTGGGAATGTTTGGTGGGTAATTGCAGTGGTGCAGGGGCTAGCATTGTCACCTCACAGCAAGAGGTTCTCCTGTTTGATTCTCAGCTGGGGTGCCTTCTGTGTGGATTCTGCATGTCCTTCCTGCAGTCATGTGGGTTTCCTATGGGTGCTCCCCTTTCCTCCCACATCTCAAAGGCATACGGCAGGTGGAGGTGGATTGGATACTCTAAAATGGCCCTAGGTGTGAGTGTGTGTGCCTTCTGTGAAGGCAGGGCACCATGCTGGCAATTTCAAACTGTAAAACTATACTACAAATTGTTCTGTGGACCATTGTTCCACTGTGGCAACCCCCTAGTGGGAAAAGCCAGAAGAAAAAGACCTCTGGAAATATTTGGAGTTTTCAAAAGTAGTAGAGAATCATCAGACAACCTATGTAGAAAATTCTATAGGAATGAGAAGTGTACTAACTGGTTCTCTAAGAGAGCGGCTGATGCATGGAATGGACTATCAAATTACAATAAAGCAATTAGTAGTTTAGATATTTTTAAGAACATCCTGAACACTTATTAATAGAGCAAGTGTTTTGGTGTACTGGCAAGCTAGAAGGGCGTTAATGCCCATCCTTGAAATATTTGAATGTGTGTATGTAAGCATGTATGTATGTAGGCCTAACAGCTCAGTGCTCAATTCAGAGACATAGAATCACGCTGTTAATGAGGTATTTCTCTATGCAACTTCACCGTGTCTTTGAATTATGCATTTTCTCCTTCACATTAGTTGACTAACCTATATTAGCCATTTAGTGAAAGTGGAAATAATCTTTCTAAATTGTCCCCAAAGAGTGCAACAGCAGAGTATTACAAAAGCATAACTCTATCAGATATCTTAGGTCCCAGAACTAGAAACAGGTAAAGTTTATTAAATCTAATAATCAAAATAGAGATTCTATTAAGCTTTTTTGCAAAATGCTGTACCTTCACACCCCTTGACATAATCGCTGAAGTAAATTTCTAGCTGTTTAACAACAAATTAAAATCTCACCTTCTTAACAACTGGAACTATTCAGGCAAAACTGGAGTGTAGTCTTTATTTGAATCCATCTCTTTTTCATACTGAGATTTTACATCATCTGTCCATCTCTTCTCCACATATCTGCCTTGGAGACCAATTGATGATATTCCTTGGCTCATTAGTGTGAATGCCAGAAAATCAAGACTGAATGACCAAAGATGCAGATTGATTAATTCCAAGATCACTGTCTGAATATTCTCTTTTCTGAGAGGTATTGTGACAATGGAACTGGTGTGTATGTGTGTGTGTGTGTGTGTGTGTGTGTGTGTGTGTGTGTGTGTGTGTGTGTGTGTGTGTGTGTGTGTGTGTGTGAGTGTGTGTGTGTGTGTGTGTGTGTGTGTATATATGTATATATATATATATATATATATATAAAATATATATATATATAAATATATATATATATATATATATATATATATATATATATATATATATATATATTTATATATATATGAGCAAAGTCGTTGTGGTGCAGCAGTATCATTGTCGCCTCACAGCAAGAGGTTCTCCAGTTCGATTATCGGCTGGAGCACCTTCTGTGTGGAGTCTGCATGTTCTCCCCATGGTTGAGTGGTGTTCCAAAGAAATGCGTAAATGGGTGTGCCTTCATTGAAGGTTGGTCTTTGGGCTGGCACCTTTGGCACCATAAAAATTGACTGCCAATCATTAGCTGACTGGAGTTCTGCTATGGCAACCCCTAACCGGGAAAAGCCAAAAAAAAAAAACTTTATATATATATATATATATATATATATATATATATATATATATATGTATGTATATATATATATATATATATATATATATATATATATATATATATATATATATATAGTTCTACATTGTATCATCGAAAATAAGGTTCATTGAACCGTACTGACTTCTGTGAAAGTGGATTATATCGAAAATGTACTTTCGCAGAAAAATAAAAACTAAATTAAAAAAAAACACACTAAACATGATTATGCAGGGGAAAGCCTCCCTGCAACCCCCTACTTTAATATTCTCACTTCGAGATCACACCACAGTGTGGAAAAAAGAATATTCCCTTACTCCCACTGTACCACGATCTCAACAAGAGTTTGCTTAGTTGTACATCAGCACTACACGTTGATGTACAACTAATGTTACATGCAAACTGCATGTTTTTTTTTTTTGGTTTTCTTTAGCGAAAGTGCATTTTCGATAAAATGCACTTTTGCTAAAGTGGGACCACAAAAGTACAGTTCAATGAACTGTACTTTCAATGTAACAACTAGGACCTATATATATATATATATATATATATATATATGGATCTAGGACATTTGCTCGACTGAGCAATCGTCCGAATCCATTAAACCCGAACACACTTTAACAAAAGCGCTTTTATCAAAAAAGCACTTTCGTTAAAGTGTGTGATAAAAAAACAAACACTTAATTTACATTTTTACAGGGGGGCTTCGCCACCCTGCCCCCCACCCCCCCACTTTAATATTCTCCCTCCAAGACTGCACTATAGTGGGGAAAAGTGAAATTTCACTTACCCGCGCCGTAGTACAGCCTTGGCAACAGTTATACTTATGTTATGCAAAAGTGCTGCTTCGGTGAATAGCACTTTCACATAAGTATGCATACCCGCAGTGGTGATGTTGCAGTAGCATTGTTACCTCACAGTAAGACGCTGTCCGGTTCGATTCTCAGCCTGCGTGGAGACATGCGTGAATGGGCATACCTTCATTGAAAGTTGTGTGTCAGTGCTGGTAACTCGGCATGTAAAAATCAACTACCAATCATTAGTGGACCGGAGTTCCACTGTGGCGACTCCTAACCGGGAAAAGCTGAAAGACGCAAAAAAAAAAAATATATATATATATAAGTTTACTATTGGCATTTTGAATCTGCTTCAGTCGACCGTTTAGAATGTAGACCCAAAATGCTGAATCTGGAATGCCGAAAAGTAATCCAAAATGAAAATGAATGCATTGACAAATGTGGTTTGATGTACTCGACATAACAGGAGGTGACATCACTCACTTTCTGCTATGCACATTAACATACCATTAAACACTGCAGTCAATAGTACATTATGTCTACTATTTTCCTAGGGGGCATAGCCCCCCTGCACCCCCCAACACCCTCTGCACATTACATATACCAACTCCGAGATCGAACTACAGTGAGGAAATGGGCTAGTTCCCTGTTCCTCACTGAACTGCAATCTCCCTGCACAATGGCAAACCGAAGTCCTTGAATTACACTACCCATTCGCTGTAGTGTAGTTGATACATTTTGGTTTGACATTCTGTCAACTTGAAAACTGCAAGTCGACCACATGCCAGTCGACCAATGCAGTTTCAAGGTTTTCAGTGTAAACCATATACATATGTATATATATATATATATATATATATATATATATATATATATATGTGTGTATACATGCACACACACACACACACACACACACACACACACACACACGCACGCACACACACACACACACACACACACACACACACACACACACACACACACGCACACACACACACACACACACACACACACACACACACACACACACACACACACACACACACACACACACACATATGTTCTGCGATGCAGGGATGCTTATCTGCTCTGCAAAAAGCATCTTTACAGGAGAACAGTGGAGTTCAACATTCACTGCTGTCCTGTATTTTCAGAATTTTTTGTTTTTTTTTTTGTAATTCTGGGGATCACATTTATGAGTTTCAGAATTTCAACAAGGAGCTATCTTCCTCCACTTCTTCTTTGTTTTCTGCCACTTTAATCATTACATTAATCATTTGTTAAGATTAAACTACTGTGTTTGTTCTTGCTATCTTGATGGCATTTAATTTCAGGTGGCTGCTGTGGTGCAGGGGTTAGTGTTGTTGCTTCACAGCAAGAAACTCTTTGGTTTGATCCTCAGCTAGGGTGCTTTCTGTGCAGAGTCTACATGTTCCTCCCTGTGGTCATATGGGTTTCTTTCTGGTGCTTCAGTTTCCTCCTAAAGACATGCCATACATGGCTTGGACACTCTAAATTGGGCCTGTGTGTGCTTTCTTTGAAGGTTGGGTGCCAGGCTAGCAACTCAACACTGTAGACCTCCACTGCCAGTCTTGAGTGGACAGGTGATCTGCTGTGGCAACACCTAACCAGGAAACACTGGAAATAGATGCTGTTTCCCTTTTACTGCTGTGCATAGCATTACTAACATTACTACCTATCCGGTTGGTATAAATGCAGATCTGGATTTAATGTAGTTCTACTGCTTTTGATCTTTGCTCCCAGGGACTCTGCCAAAAAGGGGTCAAACACCCAGATGGGCCATCTCAGTAAACAAACTGAAAATAAACAACAAAATTAATAAATCAGTTATATCAGAATTAGTATGTGGTAAACAGAGACAAAACAGATTTCACATCATGTATTATTGAAAAACGGATGGATGGATTACTGTTAAATGCTCTTAACTATGGACCTCTGATTGAATGAAGGAGATATGACACTGTGGAAAGTGAGCTCCTTGTGTTAGCGTTTTGGTTTTTAGCACATTTACACCTGTATTAGTTCTTGCCTTTATGCCCTTATTTTACAGAAAAAAATTATAAACTTTGGGGTCAGAGGTAGTGACAATACATCCCATGCCTTAATTAACAAGGCATTTTCTTCTAATACAGGAAGTACCTAGTATGGCACAGCATAGTGTAAAAGATATACATCGAAAATTGAGACTATTCAGAAACCAAATGTTTCTGTTAATATATTCCATCTTACTCTTCATAAGCAAGTCCAGGAAATCAGATGTGCAGTCTCTAGGGTGGCTGACTACACAACATCTCTGAAGGCAACCATAAGGAATTGCCTTTGAAGTCAGCAGAAGCAAAGCTTCAAATTTCTTTTTTTCTTGGACTTTGCTGAAATTTCATATGACCCAGTAGATGGTCAGGAAAACAGAAGTTGACGCAATGATCTAAGAATTTCCGGACTTTGTGACCGAACTGAGAAAGATGCTTACTTTTCTCCATGCGTGGATTCTGACCACACTGCTGTAGGAAACTTCAAAGGAAATAATGCTAAAAAGAGCCTAGAAATCCTTATTGTTCCACTCTGCCATGAGAGGATAATCCAAGTCCTGCTATAGCCTGCTGTTTTATCTTTTTGGAAAAAGGAAAGGTTCTCTAAACCTCTTCAGAGAAAAAATCTATTCAATACTTGGTTATAGAATTTGCTTTGATAATTATTACTCAAAGCAAGTAGTGGAATGATAGAAACCTTTCTAGCCATTATTAAAAATTCTGAGAAAGAAGAAAATGAACCCCCCTACTTTATATCTATTGTAACTGAGTTGAATTTTCCTAGATGTAGTTCTAGTGTTTTTGCACCTGTAAGAGACATTGGTGTTTCTAAAAGAATATAGAATATTACCAGATGTGGTTGATATTGACTGGGCAATTCAATGGGGGAAGAAGACTTGTGCTACAGAGGCCTGTAACTCCTCTTGGAAGTAGGATGTCAAGGTATCGAGATGGTGAGCAGATCAATGACTTAGGGCTACTACCTGTGTCATTTTATATAATGGATAATACTACTTTTGTATCCCAGGGTGAACATGTGTACAAATGTTTATAATGCCACAATATGTACACAGTTGTGTGTGCTTGAATGGTATATGGAGTACAGGTGTTGATTATGTTATATTATAACTATTATTATTATTATTATTATCATTAATTGACAGTTTGGGGTCATTAGTTGTAATTTTTTGCACATCCTGTTTTGGACCATCAACATTTCCAGCCTCTAAAAATGTGATATCTATTGCTATAATGGATAATAATGCAATAACATGTGCAAATGCACTGTGCTATAATACTAGTATTCCACTAATTATTTAATAAGGTTGCATTATGCATTTATATTCAAAATGTATATCTCTAAGTGGGTTCAATAACTATTAAGGTGGAGGGAGTGAACCAGGCCCTTATGATATGTATTTCTGAGATTTGTCTTCATTTTTCACTATAATTTTAATAGCCTAGTTCACTGATTTACACATGATACTATATGATATATGTATCTTTTGGAAGCAATAGACATTCCTGTTGATGCAGATTGTTTGCCGATCTACAATGGTACAGTCTTTTGCTGCTTGGTAATAGTTTTTCATCCCAGAGTTCTTGATATGTTATAGCTTTGTGTTATTATGGTTGGGCACTAGACATATGAGTCACACTATATTGCATTCAATGATAGGTAAAATATTCAGGATGTGTTGTAACCCTTAACCTTAGAAGTTCATTATTAATACAGTAAGCTTAGTTAGGATTATGTGTTTTTGTTAAGTATGTTTGCTATGCCATGGAGTGAGACTGAAGTAGTTTTTGTTTTTGCTATTTACTTTCTTTTTTGCAAGGCAGGGATGTATGCATATGTGTTTTGAGAAAATTACTGGGGAAGGACCGACTTGTTCATTTTATCAGGTATTGACCTGGGCTAAGTAAGTGGGGAAGTACTTTTTCATATAGTATTTGCAGGAGTGAAATTATGTAACGTTAATGTTAAGGGTACTCATTCCCTAGTGAAGAGGTATGTTGTACACATTTATGACAAGAAGCTCCACATCTTTTAGTTCTTCAAGAAGTTCATCTGTCAATGGAGCATCATAAATTATTTGACATTCATAGTCAGATGTACACCTGTGTTTTGGTCAGAGGCTATTTTTAATGTCACCTGCACACTTCACTGGTGAAAAGTGTGATGTAATAATACTTTTAAACAAACTAGTATTGAGATATGTGTGCATAATTCTTTTCATATAGAGGGATGAGTCAGTGCAAGAATTTTTCTGCAAGCAGGGAACTGTAATCTTACAGTTGTTAGCATCTATTTGCAATTTGCATCCTGTGATGCAGTTTAAAGCAGTGAGGCTGATTTATTTCAGTTTATGCAGGA
Source organism: Protopterus annectens (assembly GCF_019279795.1). NCBI lineage: Eukaryota > Metazoa > Chordata > Ceratodontiformes > Protopteridae > Protopterus > Protopterus annectens. Next base: position 825,897,512 of record NC_056730.1, read on the forward strand.
GTACTTACAACATGGGTTACTGATATTAGCTGTAGGTATTAACTGTGTCTCATTTCACACTAATACTACTTCACCCTTGAATTTCAATGATAGCTGAGTTTGTTAATCAATGGGCACAGGATATGTTATTGTAAGCTAGAGAACTTTGTCCAGTTTAAAACCTTTTTATACTTATTTTAACCAATATCTGCTCACCTTTAGTAGAATAACTAGAGTTTTTGCAGTAGATCTGATGGGCTGTGAGCTAGCCTTTCATTTTACATCATGTCCTTATTCTTATTATGAAGATCTTGTTTTTCCAGTTTCACCCTTGGAACCCCTCCTACCTAAGGTTTGTAGGTGCAGGAAGTTTTGCAAGCTCATCAGGGGAAGAGTACAGAGCACATATTCTCTGAGATTCACTTGTGTTTTTTTCATGCCTGATTGGGATCCTGGGCTAATGGCCTTTGGGCAGTGTGGACCAAGAAGTTATCATAGTTACAGGATGAATATGGGGAAGAGAACGTGATTTTAACTGACAAGAAATATCCTGTACAAGTTTGACAGTCTCAGACAATTAAAACTTTAATTCAAGATCTGATAAACATTAAGACAGAAATTGAACTGCATATTTATGATTACAATTTTATGAAGTCATTCCATATGTCTGTTATGTAGAAACAGAACTAGGAAGTGTTCACTGTTAGCCTTTTTTCAGAGGAAATGAAAGTCACACAGTTACTTAAGTAAATATTTTAAATAAATACTGGCAACATTATTAGTGACTTTATGTGGACAATTCTAGTGTATTAGGCCCTCAATTAGATGAGACAATAACTGATGGATTGCTACCACCTATTGCAGCAATACCAGAAGAGAAACAGTTAGAACTAGAATAGCCTTTTGGGAATAGGAGATTCTGACCTATATAAATAGATATAAAATGAGCAAGTCATTGGGTATGGAGTGTGTGCCATCTTGAGGTTTGTAGGTGTCTTCCTTCAGAAGCTCAAAATATACTTTGGAAAGCATCTCTGGCTTAAATTGCCCATTGAATTATCCCTCTTTCTTGGAAACAAACACTTCTTATCTTAAAGCCTGAGAGGAACCCACTAATGCCAGACAATTATAGGAAAAGCTCTCTTCTGAATATGGATGGTAAGCTAGTTACAGCTCCTTGGGTTAAGTAAATTGCATGTATGTCTTCTCTCAAACATCCATATCAAGTTGGACCCACTAGAAATACAGCTGTATGGCATAATATTATCAGAGTAATGCATTTGGTAACAAAAGCTCCAAGTTGTGTTTACTTGAGCTTTGTTATCTGTTGATGCAGAAAAGGCTTTTGATTTAGTTAAGTGGCCACACCTTTTTATATTTTTCATTGTTCATTGGTTCATAGGTTCATACTAGGCTATCTGCCCTAGGGCATTTATAAGCCTAGCCAGACTGTGTTTGGCTTTCGCCACCCATTTTAAATTAATTTTGCTATGCCCTTTTTCGAGGTTAGTATACTGTGCCTCTGTCTAACAGTGACACAGAAGTGATACCCGGGCTAAATCTATGATCTCCCATCCACTCATCAAGATTCCTCTTGAAGAGAGTCAATGAGGGACTCTGCCTAACCTAGACTGAGATTTTATTCCAGAGTGAAGGGTGCCTCTGGGTTATGAATCTGTCCCTCCAGCATGTCCTATTTATTTCAGTGCTGAGGTTCAAGTCTCTCGAGCGCGTAGCTCGATGGGATTTGGATTTTCTGAGGTGCAGCATGTCCATTAATTCCAGGTTGGACATGGCTTTATACGTCAGGCACAGATTGCCTCTGAGCAGGCAGTATGCCACTGAGTAGAGCTGGAGTTTCTTTAACCAGGCAGCATATGGCATCTGTTTGAGCCCTTTGATCCTCTTGGTGAGGTACTTTTGGGGTCTTTCCAGTTGCTGCAGGTGTCTGGTAAGGTACATCCCAAAAGGGGCATTGTACTCAATTATGGGCCTGATGAGGGATGAGTAAAGAGGCACGATGACCTCCCCTGATCTAGATGTGAATCCCTTCATGATTAGGTGGGCTATATAAAATGTTTTTCTAACCACTTTGGCCAGAGAGATTGCTATCAACTTGGGTCCCCAGGTCCCTAATTACTTCTTCTGTACTTAATGGATTACCACCTATGTGGTAATCTGTGAGCAGTTTGTTTTTGCCAAAGGGGATGACTATACACTTTTTAGCGTTTAGCTTGAGGCCATGGCTCTGGCACCAGTTGTCTGTTTCTATGAGGCCCTTTTGGAGGATGCTTGTGTCGGCTGGAGAGTCGATTATGGCACCCAGTTTGCAGTCATCTGCGAACTTGGTCAGCCACAGTCCTTCCATGTTGGCCTGTACCTCCGAGAAATATATACCGAAAAAGAAAGGTCCCAGGACTGAGCCTTGTGGGATGCCACTTGTAACTGGTTTGGAGTCTGACATGGCTCCAGCAATTCTAACCATGTGGGTTCTGTCCTTGAGCCAGTTTGCAACCCATCTAATGACATAGGGGTTTATATTTAAGCTGGTGAGCTTATCTATAATGCCCGAGTGGGGTATTGTATCAAAGGCTTTTGCGAGGTCCAGGTAGGCTGTGTGGCCCACCTTCCCCTCGTCAATGGCCTTGATGACTGTTTCAAAGAAATCAACCAGGTTTAAGAGGCAGGATCTGCCCTTAACAAAGCCGAACTGGGTAGGATTCAGTGTCTGTAGGTCCCCAATATCTTTATTTATGAGGTCCATGATGATCCTTTCCATAGCTTTGCAGACCAAGCTAGTCAGGCTTATGGGGCAATAGTTTCCAGGATCCGTTGAGGCACCACCTTTGTGGAGAGGGACCACAGTTGCTGTACACCACTCTTTGGGTACATATCCTGTAGTAAGGCTGAGATTGAACAGTAGTTTTATGTTTGGGTTTAGCTCTTCTTGGAGTTCATGTAGGACGCAGCCCGGGATACTGTCTGGTCCCACTGATGCTGTGTTTTTTGCTTTGGAGAGGACAGCTCTTACTTGAGCATCTGAGATGTCAGGGGGGCAGCACTCTGCTGGGATAGATATTTGCCCTTTTGGTGGAGGGGGGGAGTTTGCGCTGAACCTGTCAGCTAGGATGTTGGCAATGTCTGTGGGTTCGGTGTATTTATTGTCATATTGGACTAATTCTGAGCATATCTGGGAATTCCCACCCAGGTTCCTAACATAACTAAAGAAAGCCTTGTGATTATCCTTAGTGTCCTATGCAATTTTTCTCTCGAAGCTGGCCTTAGACGATTTTATGAGTGCCCGTAGTTTTTTGCTAATACTGATCAGAGATGCCTTCCCTTTTTGGGATTTTGCTCTATCATGTAGTAACTTCCTCCTTCTATTGTATAGTTTGTTTATAGCTGGGGTCCACCAGACAGGACGTCTGCCTTTGGAGGATTGGGTCTTGGTTTTATTTGGGATTGCATGATCCATGCATTCCTGAAGGTGTTCATAGAATGCGTTTATAAAGGATTCTGCGGTCTGGCCCATATTTTCTGCAGGCCCGGGGGCTTTGAAGGATTCCACCTCGGTTTTGAGGAGTATGAAATTTGCTTTAGAGAAGTATTTCAATGTGGTTTTCTGGGCGGGGGGGGGGGGAGGTCGGGATGTGAATATCCAGTGAGATTAGTTTATGGTCTGATCTTACCAGTGAGGGATACACTTCTGGTCTGGAGCATAGAGTCCCCATGTTGGTGATGATCAGGTCCAGTATGTTTTCTCCTCTTGTGGGAGTGGTAACAAGTTTTTCCATAGCATTTGAGTTTATAAATTCTAGAAACCTAGAATTTAGGGCTAGGGTGTTGGAGCTAGAGTAATGCTCCCAGTCTATGTTTGGGTAGTTGAAGTCGCCCAGTATAATGGTGTTGGGAGAGACCTTCATATTTTCCAGTGTTCTCAGGAAGGCCGAGTGGGGTTCCTGGGTTTGGGAGGGTGGTCTGTAGCAGGCTATAAACTGGAAGGCAGTTTTACCCACTGTTAGTTGCACATGGATAGTCTCTGATGCTTTGTGCTGTGCCACCAACCTGGAGGTGTGGGTAACTTTGACAAATATTGATACTCCCCCTCCTTTTGTGGTTCGGTCCAGGTTTTGGGGCCAAAAAGTATGGTATGAGGTATAACCTGGTTATAGAAAGTGTGACAAGGCTGTATCATAGCCCCCATGTTTTTATGTTAACCATAAAGTCCTTAGTGTAACCAAGGCAAGTTTTTGAATTTATGTATGGTTCTAACATTGATATGAGTAGTAGGGATGGGTGAGGCTTATTTGAAGATATTGTCCTTTAATTTGTTAAGGAACATTTTAGAATAGTGTTGAATACTGTACAATGGACAACAGAAATTGACATAACACATAACAGGGGTGGAGATTAAAACCTAGCATCCATTGTACTCCTCACTGCATGAGCTGAGGTAATTGGATCTCTCACATGCACGTACCATTTTAATTACAGTTAATATTTGTTTGGCACATTATTAGAACATGATAATGACATTTGCAAGCATTCTACAAAAGTAGGCCATTATGGATTGAACTCCTGCCTGCCAAAGTGACATTATACATGCCATCACATTAGCAAGTGATGCCACAGAAGAAGGTATCATAATGTTAAGCTTACACATTTCCAGAGAATGTTAGAACACCATGGAACACTATATACTATGAACCTAGTCCAGAGCATGTATCAAAATCCTCCCCCAGTGTATTGCAATATACACATTAAGTTATGAATACAATGACACTTAGAAGTTGTGACAGTGCAATTGGCAACGTCACCTTATATTACTATTGCCTGATGTCATGCGTTGAAGGTCACCTCAGTTGCACAACAGAAGCTGAGTTCTTGTCATGTTCAACGTTTTTCCGCAATGTGTGCTATATGATTGGAAGTATTATTCCTCTGTGCCTAAATAAGAAAACTTATGGAGTCCACCAACCGTCACACAAATTACACTGCCGATAGATGATTTGATTAGGTTTGATACCCCTTTTTTCCCATATATGTTTTGTGATAATGTCACTTGGAAGTTAATGACTTTAACATGGGTCACTGTTGCATTGTGACTGTGTAATACTATAAAAGCAAACATTACTGCACAGCGTAAAACAATAACAGGAAATAATCCTTTCCCTGGTGTAGTGACATAGTATAAAATAATGATAAGTTGCACATACTCTAACCCTATTACTTGCTATGGGTTGTAGTTACGTATTGCAAGGTATGTTTGGTTTGCCCACTGCTACAACAAGATCCTTATTGCATTTTAACCCCTGCCTAACTCTTACTCACTTAACCTGTGTACAAACTATTAATGCACTAGAAGAAGTGATACAATGTCTTTTACTCACTCAAGTATTGTATATACTTTCCAGTAACAGCCATTGAAAACAACAGTGAATGTTATTAGTAAAGCAAACAACATTGTAAAAGAATATAGTGTCACATTTTCATTAGTTTCAGAGATTTCAACCTGTTGGTAAGGTGTTAGTACAGTTGTTAATATTTTGGCCATGTGCTCTACAATATATGAGGTAAGATGGTTGTTCCACACTCTGTAGATGGAAAATTCATGAGGATGGCCATAGATTCAGAGATTCATAAGTTGTTACTACGCTAATGACCCAGGAGGCCTTCTAAGCCGAGTCAAGTTTTACAAAAGATTAATAAGCTCCTGCATCCAGATAGGACATTGAGGGACAGGCATTTATAAGCTATGTCTATCCATAAGTAACATGGATGCTAGGCTCATTTAAATTTCCTATTCCCTATCTACTGGTCTAGGTAGAGCTTAACTCATTACAACTGAGTGCTCCTCTGGGCATTTCTGCAGTTACCTCCTACAGATGCCTCTAGGCATCAAATATTGCTTGTTCATATTTGCATTAATAATTCCAAAACCATACTACATACAAGGTATCAGAAGATTTCATCCTAAAGCTTACACGATGGCAAACACAATAGTATTGATATTTGACCTCTCTCTAATGCAGCTAAAGAGATATTGAATATTATTTGTATTGTAATCATTTTCATATTTCTCTAAATATCTCAACACTCAAGTAACACAGACAGAACCACATAGTCTCATATGAAAGTTCACAATTGAATGAAGAAAATCCTGCTCGCAGTATGTGTATTGCTTAAATGGTTACTGAGATATCATAAGTATCTTATGCAACATTATACAATGTTACAAAATTAAAATTCACTGCTTTTATTTTGGTGTATAAAATCCAGTTTAAGGCACTGGACTGAATGAATGACACTAATATAAAGATGAATTTATCCTGATTTACAGTTTTTTTAGAAACACTTATTAGTTTTAAGATATGAATATTTTTTTGAAATGTAAGGTGTTAACTTCATTTTTTAAAAGGCTCAAGCCACACGCACTGGGGGTCAAAACTATACACTCAAAAGAGCTGTACTGGAGGGAATGAGTTAAATTGGGTAATATATGAGCTCCGCTTCAAATGGATGGGAAGTTTTCTCCATAAGAGGGGCAGTCTCTGGGACACATATTGGTCTCTCCATCATGTTCTGTTTAAGCCAAAGACAAAATTAAGGTCTCTAGACCTTGAATTTCTGGTGCTGTGTGACTTATAAATATGTAGGAGATTCATAAGGAGACTGAATAGGGTGAAAGGGCTTTAAGGCACTCAGCATAAGGTAGGTTTGAATTGCTTTGTATTCTTTTTGTAAGGTACCTGTGAGATTGATCTAGTTGCTACATATGCCTGGTCAGGTACATACAGAAGGGAACATTGTATTCTATGATTGATCTGATAAGGGCACAGTATAGTGGAATAATGACCTCTTTGGACCTAGATGCCATAGCCTTATTTATAAGTTGCAGAACATAAAAGGATTTCCTCACCACTTTGGCCATGTGCTGGTCAAAGGTAAGGCTATGTGCATGTCTATGTGCATACCCAGATTCCCGACCAGTGTGTCAACTCTTGGGGGCATATAACGAACACGATAATTAGCCAGGTGGTTGACTTCCCAAAGGGTGCCTTTATCATTTTCTTAACACTGAGTTTAAGACCATAGCTTTGGCACCATTGTTATTCAGAGACAGGCCTTTTTGAAGAAATGCTAATGTCTGCAGGGGAGTCGATGATAATCCCCAGCTTGCAACCATCTGCAAACTTAGTCAGCCATAAACCTTCAACATTTGCTTTCATTTCAGGGAAATAGATGCCAAAAAGGAGCAGACCTAGTAGTAAGCCCTGGGGGACTCTGTTAGTGACTAGCCTCTTGGTGTTGGTCATCTCACCTATTTTCTCTCCTAGGTCCTATCAGTGAGCCCGTTGGCAATCCAATGGTTAATAAAAGAGTTTATACCTAAATTAGTGAACTTGTCTATAATGTCTGAGTGGGGTATTGTATCAAAAGCCTTGGCCAGGTTGAGGTAAGCTGTGTAAAGAATATTGTCCTCATCTACTGCTTTGGTGACCCTCACAAAGAAGTCCACCAGATTTAATAAGCATGACCTTCCTTTACAAAACAATACTATGATAGGTCAAGCATTTGCAGGTTATCTATGTCCTCATTTGTCATGTCAATGATGATTCTTTCCATGACCTTACATATGAGGCTGGTCAGACTTATGGGCCTGTAATTGCATAGATCAGTGGTTGGAGCTCCTTTGAGCAAGGGAATGACTGTAGCCATCTTACATTGCTTGGCGCCAAACCTGATTGTAGGCTCCAGCTGAAAAGTGATTCAAGTGTACTAGAAAGGTCATGTTTCATGCTTTTTAATAAGCATACCTGGATGTTAACGGGGACCATCAATGCAATTTTTTGGCCTTAGAAAATGCATTGATGTCCTGTTCACTAGTAATGGTTGAGGGGATTGTGGTATATAGTTTGTCATCTGGACTATTAAGGGGCAACTGGAGGGAGAAATTTGAGCTTAACCTGTCAGCCAACAGGTTGGCAATGGCTTCCAGTTTAGTGTGGGTGATGCCATTTACAATAAGTCCTACACACTGCTGTGTATTTCCCCTGAGGTTATGGACATAGATGTGGAAAGATTTGTGATTGCCCTTTGCCCAAGAAGGTATTTTTTTTTCAAATTTACCCTTTCAAGTATTAATTAACCCTTTTAGCTGCCTGTTTAGATTGGTCAGGGGGTTTTAGTATGTAGGGCTTTGTTCCTCGTATGCTTTGCCAATATTTTTTTTCTTTTGTTGTATAACTGATTGTTATTGTGATTTCACCAGGGTGGTTTGTCTTTTGTGTTTGTCTTATTTTTAATACAAGTGGGCACAGCTTGCTCTGTACAGCTGTCAATATGGCTTTTCAGTGATTTTATAAATAGCACGGCACATGCTATATTGTTTACTGAGTTTGGGGGTGCTTGAAATTTAGCCAACGTGTCTCTTAATAGAGGGAATTTAGCCTTGGAATAGTTCCTAAATGTCTTTGGTTTTGCTGGATCCCCATATTTAATTTTTATTCCAAGCAAGATTGCCTTATGGTCAGTTCTGATGAGCGGAGATGTTACACTGGGTGAGGAACATCACTCCCACATGTCCATGAGTACAAGGTCAAGGATGTCTGTACCTCTGGTAGAAGAATGGCTCAACTGTTCCAGGATGTTGCTATTAATGAAGTTTAGAAATCACTGGACTTGAACATTAGAAGTGGTGTAGAATGCCCAATCTATACAGGGGTACTTGAGATCCTCCATGAATATCATATTGGGTTGAAATGTGGGGGACTCTAGTACATTGACATAGATAATATGGTTTTCCTGGGACGTGGAGGGCTACCTCTAGGTTGCAAGGTTATGGAATGAGTACCTGTTCATAGTGAGTTGTATATGTATGAGTTCCAGTGGGTCATATACTTTAATTAACCTGGATGTGAGGTTGTTTTTAATATAGACTGAGACTCCTCCACCTTTAGTCCCCCCTGTGCAGTAGCTGGTCTAAAGGTGTGAAAGGCATTATAACCTTGCATTGCCAGGGTTCTATCCACAATTTTAAACCACATCTCCATTACTATACAGCTGGCTACACTGTCCAGGGAGAGGAAGACTTGCAGGGAGTAGAGTTTCTTGTTAAGACTTCTAGTATTGAGCAGTATCACCTTCAGATACTCCTGCGTAGGTTGAGTAAAATCAGGAGGTTTGTTAGTTTAGCATTGCCTAGTAAAGACATTTTGGGGATGGAAAACAGCTTTGCCAATATCAGTAAGTCTAGAAGGGATAATTGCAGACAATTCCTGGCAAAGCAGAATGATCTGTCAATCACATCTTCCCTGGACGGTCAACCATGTCCTCCCATGCTGTCAGGTCATACTATCTATACTAATCTGAAATTTTCTTTTGTCTCCTGGACCTCATTTTACCAGCTTGCCTCCCTAGTATACTATGTCCATGTTAGGTCTGCAAGCTAATCTTCTACCTCCCAGACTTAATCTGGTATTGCTATAGGCTCAGCTATCTTTTCATTGATCCAGACTTTTTTTTTCTGTCCTGCCATACTCAACCATTATGTTTTAGGGAATCTACCCTCTTTGGACTACATCTCTCCTTAGGAAACATCATTGATGAAAATCTTCCCACCCAGGATGGGCACTTCCATTCCTTCCTGTTCCTCCATCACTCACCTGAGCAGTTAATTGAACCAAGATCCCCTGGGACATAGTCAGATCATTACTTTGTGGCAAACAGAGGGATGTAGGTTTGCATGTGCCACACCTTAAAGTGCAACTTGTAACCATGATTGTAAACTACCAAAATGTTATTAGTATTCCAGCATAACTCCTTCTCCACATTCTGCTGTTTTCCGATTGTCACCGCTGTCCTATCTTCCCATTGCCAGACTTTTATTTCCAGAATAGATAAACACAACACACACATGGTTAAAATGGCTTATAAACAGAAATAGCTATTTCTTGACTTATCCATTGCATGATGGTTGGCATTGAGCAGCATCCACTAGTCATCATTAAACAGAGGCTAATTCTAGTTCACTCCCTATGGTGAAAGTGAAGAACATCCCAATGTATGCGCTAAGATTTTGCCATCAGATAAATACCTGAGATTAATAAAAAACATAAAAGAAATGTAAAGTGATTATGTTTTCTGTAACAGCGTCTATGGCTAAATGTAGTAATATGAGAATTCCTTTTCAGTACGCGTATGCACAGCTGTCATCCACTGAGGCTGGGGTGCTGTTCTCCACCATTGTTAACTGCACTCCTTTACATTGAACATCTTTTTTCACATTTCGTGCAGAAGCTTTGGTGGCATACTTGGTTAATACTATGGCATCCTATGACTGAAATATGTATGGATTTGAATCTGATGATGGGCCTTTATTTTTTTATTTGATGTCCAATGTTATGTCAACATGAAATGTGTGTTACTGACACATGTCCTGTATAAGGTATGTAGCATATGCAGCTAATGCTGTAATTAATGACCTTTAACATGTTGCAAAATGGGCATAAACACAACTCACACACAAAGAACTGAGGGACTTAAAAATAAAAAACACTGTTGGTATTCAATGTAACACTTGTATGGCATGGGCAGTTAATGTTAAATGGCAGTTCTCTTTATAGTAAAGACCGAGAAATCCTCATCCACACTAATGACTTGGTGAATGTGTGTGTGTGTGTCCTTAAACTTGGGACTCCCCAGAAAGCAATAATAATATTTCCACAAATTGACATAATGATTTGTACTCTGACACCTTTTGTGACTCGTTGTACTCTAGAGGAAATGTACTATTTTGCAATAAGGTATGTGGTAGGTTTGTATCCCCTGATTAATTAAATCTGTTTAGCATAGATCATTTTGCAGTTTTTCTTACTGTTGCAAAACTACCAGCTAATGTGTGCTGCCTGACAAGTTTAGTAGAAGTTATTATGCAGCATCTGTAGGAAGTAGATAGGTCAAGAGACTATGAGCTATGCAGGCATAGTTTTGAATCCCTTTTTTCTAAGTTCTAACTGTATGAACTGTGGCTATGCTGACTATGCTCATCTTATTTGGTTTGTGATTTGCTCATTGTGTGCAAGCTAGGGAAGCTATATCTTTCAAGTTAAAATAAAATTAATATCCCATTATTAACCATTTTAAGTGGGAGTCACTGTTAAAAACATATTCTCAGGAGCAAACAGTTGGAAAAAGGGCTGCCATGCTTCATACCTTAACGTGTTCCCGGAGCCATAACAGACAGTCCCAATACTATATTTCTCTTGCCTTCCATGCCAGAAATAAGATTATCACCATTTACCATCATCGCTCATGGGATGGGTAATGTAAGATTTTGCATGGGTGTCAGATCAGTGCCATTTTTATTGACATATTTGAAGGGTACTCTTATGTCTAGTGAGGTGGAAGGCAGTGCTCCATTTAGAACACAGAGGTGGTGTGAGGAGGCAAACAAGATCTTTATGTGTCTCCACATGAAGAATCACAGCCACAGGCTTCAACAGGGACATTATACTGGGTCTCAGTATACGGTTAATGCCTGAAATAGTTAGGGCAAGGCTATCATCAATACTATTGGCATGCCGCACACAGAGGAACAGGGCCATCACCACTACATAAGCAACAGAAAGCCTGAACTCCTTGACTGATGGGATGAAGTGGTTTGAGCCAGTCACCACCTTCGTACTGTAAATATAACATAATTTACCCAGAATTATACTCTGATAATGTATCACACATACTCTTTCTATATCTTTAACTACTTAAGAGATTGAAAGGAAACAGAAGATGCAGAGTGATTGGAGTGTGTAAGAGAGCACCAGGGTCACTATAGCTTATGTCGCATAACATTAAAATATTTTAGTAGTGGCAGTTACTAATTAAAATACTGGTAAATTGCATTTATACATGTATATAGCAACACTACATCTGCCATTACTGGCATTGCATACAATAATTATTATGACTTCACAAAAGTAAAGAATGTTAATTCTGCATGTCACTGTCTGCATAGCCAGAAAATTGGCTCACAGTGTTAAGTCTTGTGTGCTCTGACATTGCTAATCCCCACCACCATAAAAATAAATAAAATTGCTGTTTCTGTGGCTTACATTTATTATTTTGTATAGTTAAACTAATAACATTGACAATAACATAGTTAAGGTTTTAAAATGTGTATGTTCTATGATAAAATTATTATTGGACTTCAGTGTAATTTGTGATTATGAAATAATGCTTAAGAATGCCACTTTCATTATTTTTTATATCTCTTCCCCAACTCTCTTGACCATATGTATTATTTCATTATTATTATTTTTTTTAATTTCTCCATTTCTTGTATTACTATACGCAGCAAGACAAATACCTGGACTGATCACTCTGGCATGGTCTGACATCAGCTGGCAGCAACAGAAGCAATACCACAACAAAAGGCACTCGGCACATCTGTGTCAGAGCCTGCCAGAGTTGCATGTACAGCTCCTGCCATACCTGCCCCAACAGTGGTAGGTAGCTCTGCTCTGGGAAATGATGCACTATTACCTGATGGGAGCAGTACCAGTGGAGGTAATGATTTTGTCACCCATCAGGAGCTAGCAGAGTTAATTGGGGAGAGAATGGACAGGAGGTTTGATACTTGCATCAGCTGTATTGAGAAAATGCTCCAGTGACTCATTGAGGTACACCCCTGCCCAGCTCTGCCTATAGTTACTGAGGCAAGACCTAATGGTGATATATGCCATAGTGAGGGGGTGATCTCCCACTATGTTGAAGCTGGCAGAGTATGCATCTCTAAACTCCCATCATTTCCCTATAAAGAATGTTCCCCCTCTCTTTTCTGTGCATAACCGACACACTTATGCTATACAGTGCAACATTTACCATTGTTTATCTGATTATATCCTTTACCAAAGTGTTCTTCCCTCCATCAATGTGTTACTGCAGGCCTTGACAGTCATGTCTGTCTTTTCCTACCACCTAACCTCCAGCTATCACCCTCTTTTGACATCACTGACTTCCTTCTCCATCCTTGCCCTCTCAAAGATAAAAAAGGCACCTGCACGCTCAAAAAAAAGTGTCCATCACATAAAACTTCACCTATATGAGTGATTTTCAAGAATGATTTGGTACAACTGGTTAGCCTACAGTGTGCTTTCTTGACACTATATGTTATCCCCAAAAATTTAAATAATAAAGAGAACCATTATTAGACTGAGAATAAGATGAGAGATATGTTCTATCCCACCTCCATCCTGATCACCCCTGTTGTATCCACTGCTTAGTTCCCATTTTTGTTTCTGTCGAAGCCTCTCTTTTCCAACCTTTAATTTGGTCCAGGAATAGATAAACACAGCACACACATAGCAATAAATGGCTTATAAGCAGAAAACATTATTTCTGTAGTCATCTGTTGCATGGCAGATGGCACAGAGCAATGTTGCTGGTTATCAGTGAACGTAGGGTACTAGTAATTTTCTTCTTATTGTAAAAACAAAGAAAAATCCTAGTCATGCACAAAGACTTTGCCATTAGTTGCACACCTGAGCTGAGCATCGGTGAGCATCAGTAAGCAATTCTGCCATAAATAAAACTAGGATAGGGAGATTCTATTTTCAGTTTCTATTTCTATGGCTCAACATATTAATGAAGAGAGAAGTGAGTCCACTCCATTACACTCAATGCAGGATTTTAATCCATTAAAGGTGGGAATGCTGTTTCACCTGTGTCTTCTCAGTCTGCAACTATCACCCATTCAATGGGTATATATGTAGCATTTGCAGACTTATATCAAGAAATGAGATATTGAACTGCTTGGCATTTTTTGCTTCATATCAGTCTGCAAAGGGTATATATATATTTATCTGATATGGCTTATGGATAACACCATACAGACAGACAAATTTACATGCCCTGATATCGAGAATATAACTACAAGAGTTATGGGTTGCACTCCATTGTGTTATGTATGTGCTTATCACCTGCCTCCATTCTACCCAGTCGCTATGCACCAACTTTGTGATTTTTCCTTTTGAGCATCCTGTTCAATTATGAGTTTTTAGACACATGCAGTGTAAGTTCTTCTGCGTCTTCACATGGTATTGCATTAATCTGGAGCATATCACTTACTTAAGCTTGGTTTCCAATGCACTAATGTGCACCTTGCCTGAGTGTTTGATGCATACATTCCATGCTCTACAATGTCATTTCAATTTGTTTAACACTTTTATCACATCACCGCATGGGCAAAGAGATCTAAACAAAAACAAATTATTCTTTCAGTTTTTAATGTTGCACAATGGTTGGTGCAGGACAACTTTGCTATCTATAGGTAGCAAACAAGAAAAACAGAGGAATATCCTTTGTTTGCACTAAGGATTTGTGATCATACTAGAAGTAAGCATATCCGCAAGGCACTACAGAAAGCGATAATGGTACAAGCATAAGTTGACATTGATGCAGTCTTCCTGGCTCAATCTACTCCTAATGTGATGTTTAAGTTATCAGTAGGGTATGTGGATGATTGAGATCCACTGTTTACTAGGGTCTGTTCATTATTCATTTTGCAGTCTTTCACACTGATGCAACAATCCCTTCAAATATATGCTTTCTGACAATTTTTGTATCTGTTCTCCTCTGGTGTCAGGAGTCAGTAGACAGGTAAATGGAATAACGGAGTGGCAGGTAAGGCTGGTATACATTGTAGAAGTATGGAAAGCAAATTGTAAAATACAATAATGGCTTAATAAAGAGATGTGAATGTAAAGCATCCCATTTTAATGTGACAGTTTGACAACTGGAAGATTTGGATCCATGAAAAAATATTGATATACCAGTTGTTCAATAAGAGTAATCTTCACCTCTGTTTTGTGTTAAGTCATTTTCCAATGTTCATTTTACACCCTTCAAGACCTATTTTAACATTTCCATGAATTGTGTGTATTCACACATTTTCTGTATACCTTCTTCTTTCATTCCCCTGAAATGTTCTTTCCAATTACCTCTTTGATAAGTACTCTCATATAATACTTTATGAATACATTATTCTGAAGTATATATAGTTGAGAATGTCAGGGATCCAGACCTTGGCATGTGCATTTTGTTTGTCTTGCTATCATGTGTTCCATTCACCTTAAATGTATTTTCCAATAACCTTGGTCAGTTGCTCACTTGGCATTCCTTGCTAATACACTGCTATAATGAATATGAACTTGAAGAAAGTCAGATCTTGAGACCCTGGTATGTGTAGGTCGGTTGTCCCGAAATCGTGTTCTATTCTCTTGAAATGTATTTTCCAGTCACCTTCCCTACAACTGCTTCTGTGGCATAACCTGCTAATATTCTGGGATAAAACATATCGGTTAAAAAGGCAGGGATTCAATTACATTCATAAGTGTCTCCCCTTCAGTGCTTTCACATGTTAAATTCCCCTTAAACTAAACAATCCTGTAATGAGGGATGCTGGCAATTTATGAATTCTTAATGGCTATAATGGCTTCTTTGATCGAGCTATGTACTTACGAAAAGATGTCTAATGTCATGGCAGTAGCACCATGATTGATGCAGTGTCTCTCCTTACTAATGCAGTTTCATAGTAAGGTAGGAGGCTGACATAATGGTTAAGGTGTCTGCCTTACAAACGCAAGGTGCAGGGTTTGATTCTGATGTGGGGTAATTGGCTAGGCTTACAGTGGTCCACAAGGGCACTTGGCCTAGTACTAATCTATAAACAAATAGTTCTATGAAAAATAATTCATTATACTGTATGGGTTCTGGGTTCAGTTTGCTTGAGGACCGTCTTTTTTTTTTTTTTTTTGCAGTCTGGCCATGTAATACATTTCAGGGATATGTGTTGTATAAACCCTTGCATTCTGACAACTGCAGTATCTCACTTTAACAGTACATCATGATTATCCTGGAATGTGGAATGACCTTCTGTACTGACCTACCCTGGGGCAACATATATTTTATTTTTTAATTATCTTCATGGAATAGTAATGATCCACAGCTAACACTCCTTATTGTCATGTATGGTGAGAGTTGCAGCGGCACAATGCTATCTTATTTTAAATTCCATATCTGCTCTGTATACTACACTTTCTTAAAATGGCTGTGCTGTCATAGAATATTACTTTGTCTGTCATTCTGTCTAATGTTGTTTGCACAACTCCCTTTTCACTTTCCTGTTCCTTCTTCCCATGGTTTCTGTTACATAGTGTAACCTCAATTCCAGACGTATTGGCTTTGCATTGCACATATCTTTATGTATGCATTTGTTGCTGTAGATTACATCAACATTAAACAACTGTGTGAACATTACTGCATTGACTGCTGTGGGTCATCATGACCAGTCATTATTTACTTCTTGCATTTAGATGTGACCACAAGGTGGCTTATCACGATCTATCCATAGTCATGTGGTGTGGCCACAGTGAGAGGCTCCTCATTGTGCTCACTTGCTTGGCCACATGCAAATCTGATTAGCAATTTTGTGAAGCTAAATAGTGTTTTCTTAGCTATGATGTGGCCACAGCATTAATGAATCCCATGTTAGTCTTTCATTGGTGGTTTTAGTAAGGCCAATGACATTAACTACTAACTTTGGCTAGCCATCTTTTTCACTAAGAGTCTTGTATTGGATTGCTCACATTCCTTGCCAACTATTGGCATTTTGGGTATATAAAATGCTTGAAACTACACAATAATACAGTGAATCAGAAGTTTTTAGTCATAGCAACACTAGATATTGATAAATGGATGTTGGCTTTCTGGAGTAGAGGGATAGAACCACAGCTGTGACCCAGATGCCTCATGTTTGACTAGTGATGGAGCCATTGCAAGTTGATTTACACTGGCAAGGTTCCTCCTAGTTGCCTCACCCCGGGGAGTTGGGTTAGCCAACATACTGTGAGTACTCCAGATTCATGTCTCCATGCAGGGAGATGGTAGATACCTGATGTGGCATGGAGAGGCATGTCACTGCATAAACAATGGCTTTTTATCAGTGCCTATAACATGACTTCACCCAGACTATCTCTTAGTGTCTTGTGCACCCAGTGCAACTCATAACTCTCCCTGGTGTGCATCAGTTCCTAAGAGAAATAAAGAACATCCATCTAATAACTATTGACGTGACTTATTTATTTATTTATTTATCTGACATTTGCTGACCGGGATAGTCCGACTGGGACAGAGCCCTTTTTCAGTGGAGGCCCAGGAGAAAAGCTCCAGTATATGGTAGAATAATACAAGAATTCAAATATTCTGCTATTTACACAATACTCAATAGAAAAATGCAAAAATAGTAGAACACAAATTTTACTAAATATACAAATACAATAATAATAGTTAATTGCATATAAATAGGGAGGCAAGTGAGAGTTTTAACACAGATACAGTTAGATGGCTGCTTTAAAGTTGTAATGGAGTTAGAGCAGATGGAGGGTAGTTGAGGGTGATGTAAGTAGGATAAGTGGGGGGAGTGGGATTTGGGGGGGGTAGGAGAGATAGTGAAGAGGGATGATAATGAGTTGATAGGATTTGTGGATTAGCAATAAATGAGGGTACTAGTATGAAATAAGTGGCCTGCGAGGAGTTGGGAAAGATTTTATACATACTGTCAAGAGTTAGGTAGGAGAGAGCAGGTCTTGAGGTAAAACGTAAGGGGTGGCAGGAAGGTGTGTGGGGAAGAGGGGGTTTGATAGGTGATAGGGAGGGAGGATGAGATGGATAGTAGGCTGATGAAGGGAAGGTGAGAGAGGTGTGAAGAGACCAAAATGTGTACTAGGTTAAAGGGGAGAGGTTGTATGGGCAAGTAGTGAGGTGGATAAGGTAGTGTTTAAGAGAAATTTTGAAAGTATGGGTCTGGGGTAGGCTTCTTAGAGTCAAGGGAAGCTTGTTCCAGAGTATGGCTGGAGAGTAGCTGTATAAGTTCTGTCCTGCACATTTGTTAGGTTTGTAAAATTGCAGCAGATGTTGACGTGAGCTCTTTAATGATCGAGTGGGAGTGTAGAGGGAGACTAGTGAAGAGAGACTAGGACAGGAGGATGATTTGTTGAGAATGGAGTGGATAGTAAGAAGTTGGGTAAATTTGAGGTGGTTTGGAAACTCAAGCCAGTGTAGTGACTTGAGGGACAGACAGTGGTGGGATGTGGGTGTTAAGTTTGCAGCACATCTAGCCATTTTTTTGTAGGTAGATTCAAGTTTGGAGAGAAGTGTAGACTGAAGGTTAGTATAGATTTGTGTAGTATAGAAGATGTTTAGGAGGAAGTAGGCATTGGTTAGGGTTATTCTAGCTTCATGAGTGAGAAATCTTTTATTTCTATAAAGAAGACCAAGCTTTTGATGAATGTGATATAAATAATCCTACCCTTGTATGCTTTAACCCTGCTCAGATGGCTAAGTTTATTATCTCTCCTCATACCTCTGGTATATTCTTCCTTCTAAAGATACTTTTCAGGGAAATTCCTTTCCTGTTTTGAATTTTCTGAGACAGGGTTGCAAAGATGTATCCCTCTGTGACTTCCAGTTGCTGAAGATGTTAAGCAAATGCAATGAGAGGACATATTTCCATAGCTTTAATATATGTTTATTATTGACTTTCATTTGGTCCAAATGCAAGATATCATTCAACACTCTAGTCTACCATGATTGACATATTTCAAAGTGTATAAAGACAAAGTAACAGTCTTGTGACTTCTTGAATGAGAGTGAACTATCTCTGAAGTTATGCACATGCAATACATTCATTACTAAAAATCACCCATTCTAATTATTAAAAGTAATCATGTTAAAGCAGTAAAAAACAAAAACGAAATGAAGGTGTGTTGGTGCTCAGCAGACCAAAACCGCAGAAAAAATGCACCAAAAGGACCATGGAAAACTCCTTTTAATGAACAAAAGCAAATAAAAGACCAGTATACAGTCCAAATACACAGTGTTTCATGTTGAGCGCTTTCATCAATGAATTGACTTCATCAGAACAAACTGAACCTCACCCCTAAAACATTTAAATACTCGTTCTTGACAAGCAGTCAATCAGTATTCCTAAGGAATGCTCAACTCACATCCACTTTTTATAGAAACATGAACCCATTCAACCATAATGAACAAACTCTTAGTAAAATCAGTACACTGATTTAAAATTTTTTCTTGTGCAATATTAAACCCAAAAAAACTTTGCCTGTATCAAATAAACACTTTCCTTACTATTTCACCCTCTTTATACACATAAGTAAAATATTAAAACATTGTCCATGTAAAATACATGATTATTTGTAAAAAACGTGTTAGGCAACAATTACATGTTTTTTGAGGGGGGGTACTATAAGCAAACTAGGAAAGTCACTATGGGGGCAGCTTGCACCCCCCATATGCGAACATAGTTTTGCTAGGGTGGGAACTGCAACATGTCTTCAACAGCAGACACCATGGGTACATTAGTACATATTTGAGATTGCTGGATGATATTTTTATTTTATGGAAGGGGAAATAGGAGGATATTCCACAGGTCACTGAATACATTAACAACAACACAAACCTTTTGAGATTTACATATGAGACCCAAGATCTTGAAATGAGTTATTTAGATGTAAAGGTCTCCAAAATTCCTGGTCGCTTTAAATCTAATGTGTACCACAAGCCTACCTTTTGCAATAGCTACTTACATTTTCACAGTCATCATCCTCAAAAACAGAAAAATAGCATAGTGAAAGGTCAGGCAATTAGAGTAGTCAGGATGACTTCAGAAAGGGAAGGCATTATTGTAGGGCTAGAGTTGGCGAGGAACATGTTCCTCAAAAGAGGATATCCACCGCATTTCATTGAAGCCATCATTAAAGAAATTTCTGATGAATGGGGAAAGAAATACAAACCCCTTTTGAGATGTGGTGACATCAGAATATGATCCAATGAAGAATACTTTAGGAGTGGGTCAGACAATGGTTGTAGAGAACTTGGAACTGATACTATCTGTGGCATGCAGGTGAACAATTATAGTAAGGCATTCATTATTCAACACAGTCCCTTTTCTAATAGGATTAAACATATTCTGTATGAAAATTGGGGAATATTTAAAACGAATAGTGAAATATATAGAAAGGTGGGTGAAAATCCACTATTTTCCACAAAAGTGGGTAAAAATATCCAAGTAAACTTAGAAAATCACTTAGTGGGGCAGGGTCACATTGATGAAAGTACTAAGCCATGTGGCCGATGTTTTCAATGTGGATACAAACTGCAGGTTCCTAGTTAACATTGAACAGCAGTTTAAATAGTGTCCTGCACTTTAGAAAAGGCAATTGCTACACAAACAGAATAGTGTATATTGCACTTTGTAACACCTGCCTAGGGTTTTACATTGGAAAAACAAAGAGGGCTTTAAAATGCAGAATTTACGAACATTTTTATGAAATAAAAAATAAAAAGGAGACTAGTGCTCTTTACAGACACAGCGTAAACTGTGGGGGATACATAGGTTTTAAATTTGGAAATATAGATACGGTCAACATTTATGTGAGGGGGGGGGTGACTGGAAGAACCTGTAGAGCAAGAGAGAACTCATGTGGCAGCTTAGGTTAGCTGCTAATTTCACTCCAGATCTCAATGACCGTTTATGCATTTACTCAGTACTCAAGGAAAAAGCTAATAAGATAACATAATATATTTGAATTTACAAATAATCATGTATTTTACATGGAAAATGTTTTAATATTTTACTTACGTGTATAAAGAGGGTGAAATAGTAAGGAAAGTGTTTATTTGATATAGGCAAAGTTTTTTTTGGTTTAATATTATGCAAAAAAAAAATTAAATAACTGTACTGATTTTACTAAGTGTTTGTTCATTATGATTGAATGGGTTCATGTTTCTTTAAAAAGTGAATGTGAGCTGAGCATTCCTTAGGAATACTGATTGACTGCTTGTTAAGAAAGAGTATTTAAATGTTTTAGGGGTGAGATTCAATTTGTTTTGTTGTAGTCAATTCATTGATGAAAGCGCTCAGCATGAAATACTGTGCATTTGGACTGTATACTGGTCTTTTATTTGCTTTTATTCATTAAAAGGAATTTTCCATGGTCCTTTTGGTGCAGGTTTAAAGCAGTAACATTAGCTCGAACTGTAATGGTTTCAGTTGCATTTCTTCCATCTGCAAAGCTATATTTTTTATTATCGCTACAGAAAACAGCCGGAAAAAGATTACAGCACTCGTACACAAATATTTCTCTCTCTTTTTTACAGTAAGATAACTTATTTAAAATCCTTTTTCTGTAACTTATACATATTACAAGTTAGTAAGACAGAATTCTCTTGGACTTCAGTTATACTTAAAAGAGGATTAAACTAGCCTTTCTGTTCTTCATTCTTGTTTGTGGTGATTAAATTTTATTTCGTACTCAACTGTAATTAAAAAGAGTGAAGGCAATTGTTGAGTTACCTGTATTTGCATTTGTTCTACATATATACGTTTGTGTGTGTGTGTGTGTGTGTGTGTGTGTGTGTGTGTGTGTGTGTGCGTGTGTGTGTGTGTGTATGTGTGTGTGTGTCTGTGTGTCTGTGTCTGTGTGTGTGTCTTGTCTGTCTGTATTTCTGTCTAAGCAATAACTGCTTTTCTTTTTTCTCTGTTACATGAGCATAGATGTATTAATTTATGCAATGCTGTGCTAATATTCCCTGTCATGCAAGATAAAAATAAATGTATGAAATATGTGTGGAATGTTGTTTTCAAAATATTATGCTATGCATGTAATACTGTGTTCAGGTATAATTAATTCACAAACAGAAATGTGGCAACTCATGGAAGTTTGCATTTCCTTTGCTCTACAAATGTGTCTGATTTCATAGGAAATATAGAAGTAAAAACAGTTCTCAGTAAAGTTTGTGCTGGTCATTCACTTGGCAAAGCACCCCCCCCCCCCCCAACCTCCACTCTAACTAAGGTGGGGTGTCTCAGACTTCAGCCATGTTGTAAATGCAGGTAGAAATACTTTTGAACAAACAACTGTGTTAAACAACTGTTTTAATTATATTTCTATGGCCTACATAACACTGGCTTTATGTAATACAACTATTATGTCATTTTATGGAATAGTAACACATTTTAAATGTGTAAGTGTAATTTCATTAATTATAAATCCATTAACAAATACTTCTTTTTGTAACCCAGTACATGATTTAAAGAACTACATTTACAGATTATTGTTTTAATAAACTTGTTACATGTGTATATATTATCAAAATTTGTTAGCAGATTAGTAATATGTATGTATTTTAAAAAGTTAACTGTATGATTCAGACATGCTTATGATTTCCTCTACATTTCATAATAGTATTACAAGTAATATTTTCAGGTACACACATTTCTTTCCTAGAAATTATCTCTAGTTATGCCGACTTGTTAAACTGTTTCTACTTACTCTAGACATCTTGCCACTATTTGGCTACACACTCAGTCAGCTGATCAGTGCTATGTTTCTGCAACTCATCAGAATGGTTTTGACACTGATGGTCTGAGTGGGTCATACCTGTCAAGGTGTTCACCCAACTCCTACCAGATATCGATTTTCTTTCCATGTGCTGTGTTTTGTGCATGACTTGATCTTATCTCAGTATGAATCATTGAGAAGGAAGAGCATTATCACAGTCTCCTCATCAGACCAGCTAGCAGTGTGACCTTTTTTCTTCACAAGTGTTGAAATCTTTCAAAGTGCATGAACAACAATGAGGAAAGTATGATCAGGGGTGTATTAATTAGGGCTAGAACCACTCCCAGTGGGTAGTGACATCACTTTAACCAAACCCTGTTTGCTTGCAGAGACATTACAATAGTTGTTGATATTATTGGCAAGTTTACTGCTTTGCCACATATTTTTTTAATATTATAATTCAATTAAAAATAAAAAATATGATTTCATTATTGACTTAAGGGCTATTTGTAATTATACCATGACCCCCCCAAAACGTGCACGCTGATTGGCCAGCGTGCCCATTGTAAATCGAGTTATACTAATGGAAAAAGGTCCGGTCGCCTGGACTTTTTTCCATTAGTATAACTCATTTTTTTAAAACACTGTCTCGCTATGTTAAATGGGTTTAACATAGCGAGACAGCTTTAAAATAAGCAACGGAGATCTCCGTTGCTTATTTTAAAGCTGTCTCGCTATGTTAAACCCATTTAACATAGCGAGACAGTGTTTTAAAAAAAAGCAATGGAAAGTAAGATCTCCGTTGCTTTTCTTTAGTGTTTCGCTATGTTAAATGAGTTTAACATAGCGAGACAGTTTTAAAATAAGCAACGGACATCTCTGTTGCTTATTTTAAAACTGTCTCGCTATGTTAAACTCATTTAACATAGCGAAACACTAAAAAAAAGCAACGGAGATCTTGCTTTCTCCATTGCTTTTGCCCACAGCTCTGATGTACTGCGCAGGCGCGCAGTACATCAGAACTGCCGCGGATGCCAGACATCTGCAGAAGGGCAGCAAACAGGCATTATACTATGCCATTATTTAAGAAAAGTAATAATTTATTTTCTTAAATAATGTCATGGTATAATAGCAATAACCCATGCCTGGGTGTGGGTAATGCTAAATTTACCCACGGTTGGCTTTGTTTGGTCCCTCGGGCTTCGCCCTTGGGACCAAACCACGCCAACCGTGGGTAAATTTAGCATTACCCACACCCAGGCGTGGGTTATTGCTATATTAACTTACATTTATGATGTATATGTTCATAGGTGTGTAGTAGGCTAATGACCACTAGTGACATTTTAAGCCCAGCCATGCATCCCAAATCTTTTGCAAGCTCTGGCACCCTTGATAGGTATAAGCAGGGGCTTGGGAAATAAAACATTTACAAGCATGGTTCCAGGAGATGAACCATTTACAGGCTGCCTGTGTCCATTAGATTCATAGGTGCCAAACCAAGGATGAATTTCCTGTTCTCCATCCAATTGTCCAAGTTAGACTTGACTAGGCTTACGGAAGAATTCTGATTCACATGAATGGGGAGCATGTTCCACAGAAGGGGTAGTCTCTGGGATACATACCTGTCTCTCCAGCAGGTTCTATTTATAACACAGGCAAGGTTTAAGTCTTTTGATTGTGTGATTCTGGTTCTATTTGTTTTGTGGATGTGCAGGAGGTCCATCAGGTGGGGTCTGTGCCAGGCATAGATATCTCCTCAACAGCCTGTAGGAGACAGAATACAAGGATAGAGCTTTGAGGTAGTCTGCATTTGACTTGTAACTTATGGCTTGTATTCTTTTACTGAGAAACCTTTGTGGATGTTCTAGTTGTTGGACGTGCCTGGTTAGCTACATACCAATGGGGGTATTGCACTCAATGATAGGTCTGATGAATGGTGAATACAGTGGAAAAAATGACTTCCTTGGACCTAGATGCCATACCTTTGTGTATATGTTAATCTTATCATAGCACTGACTGATTGGTATATTTGTGTCATTTTGAAGTTAGATTTCATGACAGCAGCAGTGGAAATGATTACTGAGGACAGAAAATGATCATTACTCTGATATATTTTACTGACTGTGCATACATGGGCACAAATGCAGTAATTTACTATAGAAATTATGTTGTGCTAATCATCAGGCACATGTGAAAATTTTGATAATTTGAAGTGACAGTGCGGAATAAAAAAAAAATGGCAGTATTATCAATACAAGACAATGGCAGAGGGTGGAGCAAGGATGCTTTTGTGACAAAAGTGATTGCATTCATGACCTGATTGAACTGTAGATAACATATTGCAATTTTACAGGACAGTATTGAGTTCGCTGCATGTAATTATATGGTTGAGTTAAGTACCATTTTTATTTAATGTGGTTGGCAGTAAGACTTGGCTTGTGTTTTGTACTGTAAACGCTGATTACATCCAAACATTACCATCACACTTTCTGAGTATGGTCTTTTTTTTTGTATATTTGCACTTGTAGTACTGTTAGAAAATAAGAGATCAAAGCAGAGAAAGATAACTTAACTCTTGAGGAAAATCATGTCCCTATGGCAACTTTTATGACATATGTGAAATTTCTTTTTGGTAAAGGGGGCTTGGACAAGCCAAGAGGAACAAGGCCTGCAGTCAGGCAGTTGTTGAAATTAATACAGTGGGTGGCAGAAACTGAGCATTTACATGGTGTAAGAAAAGGGCAGATGATATATTAACATGTGCTAGAAGCAAGGCCAGGCAGAATGTAATTTCTCATACCATTATGGGGGGGGGGGGGGGGCTCTAAATCTTATTCAATTAATCGCAGATGAGGAATACCTTCTGTCCATCCATGGCAATGACTATGATGCAGAAGACAATGAAATAGGAATAATTAGAGGTGGTGTGGCCACTGCTCCATCTTACCAATGTCTGCAGCAGCAGCAACACTCTTCTGAAGGTTGGTTTAAAATCAATAGAACACATGTATATACTGAGAACTGAATGCTGACAAGGAACAAAATAATGAAACACATCACAGTTAATTATTATTAGGTAAACTTTGTACATCAGCAAAGAATGGAAATGAAGGCAGTGTGCATCGTAAATGTCCCACTTACCCTCTAGAAAGCATACTTTACTCTATGTTACTGTATTAGTATTAATATTTTCAAATAATTTTTACAGGGTCAACATCAGAAACAAATAGTTCAACTATACCAATAAATTTGGACGATAACAGTAGAATAGATTTTGCTGCTGTTGTTGATGACAACAGTTATATTTATGAAGCAGCCTCAAGACAGTGGCAGGCAGTCCCCAAGTTTAATGTCAGGATCTCTCAACCTGCAACTTGTTAGTAATGCTGCAGAAAGTGCAACGCAAAGTCAAGCACAAGCTAACATGCCACTTATACTTGTAGACAATGAGCACATCCTGCACCTCTACACCATTATCACCAAACCCAGAGGAACACTTTGAGGATGATGGCAGACATTCAGAGGTAACAGTGTCCACAGTGACTCCTTTACAAAGGAGAGGCAGACAAAGGAATTTCTTACAGCTACTCCTGTAAAGACACAAAGCATTAGCTACCCAACAGGAAATGTGCAGTGACATTGTTAGGGCTCAGACCACTGACACAGAGAGACAGCTGGAAATGGTCAGAGTCCTCCAAGGTATGGGTACTGATTTCTAGCACTACTTTGAAATGGCAGAGAGTAAGGATAATGCCATGATCACACTGATGCATTGTATGGTGGCACACCAAGCATCAGGGGCTGTGTCCATTCTTACACTAGTTAGGACATACCAGTGTCAAGCTGGAGTCAGGCTAGCTAAAGCAGAGTACTGTGTACTGTCCTGTCACATGGGGAGTAATCACATGAAAATGCCACTGCTTCTCAGGACAGTAATGTCAGTAGCCAAAATGAACAACCACAACACATTTCATGCAGGGCATGTCAATGTTCATCTACACTTAGCAGAACCTTTCATTCAAGGTTATGATCATTGTCAAATGGCACTGTCAGATCAGTGATAGCAGGATCACTTGCATCAAATAGGTCACAAGATCACACCAACACATCTTACAGTTCTCATGGTAGCCCCACCACAAAGTAATTTCCAGCATCACCTAGGAGATGTGTATGACTCATTTGGGCCAGATTAAGTAAAGTTCACAGAAGCTAGTTGCTGATAGCCAGCATGGTATAGGAAGACTTCAGCACACCTGCTTAGGACATGATTTCAGAAGACACGTTAATGTCAGTCCTAGTAGTTAGATATTCAGTGTAAGATAATTAGAGATTCCATGCACACTAGTCCAATTCCAAAACACATTGTGCACACTCAACACAACTTAAATGCAACAGCCATGCCAACCCTGTTTCTGAAATACTAAGCATATGCTTTGCGGACTCCAAGGAATTAAAGTGAATACTATGTCTTTTGGTGAAATCCATAGCAAAAGATCAAAAATATAAAAAAAAATGCAATCTGCTGTTAATGAACTACAACAGGCTACAGTGATACAAGATATAAATGAGTTCATGAATGTGCATGGAGCAGAGAAGTGTCATGTGCCAGTTTTACAGCTTCACAACTTCCCCCATGTACTTGTTGCAATACACTGTACACATATACCTATCAAGACACAAGTACATCCTGAAGTAGACCAATACAAAAACAGAAAGGGGTGACAATCCATCAACTGCCAAATTGTGTGTGCAGCAGATGGTAGCATAACAAACATCATGGCAGCACACCCTGGAAGTGTTTGTGATGCTTTCATATGGAGGGGAAGGGGGACTGAGGTCAGCATTACAGCAAGGTAAAATACATAAGTGGCTACTACAAGGTAAGCACAGGAGCACAGCTAGAACACAAGCTAATGATGCTCTTCACAACAATATCCATTCTGAGGAAATGTGCTTCTGTTCCCCACAACAGTTGATTGTGGGTATCCACTTGAGCTGTGGCTAATGACCTCATACATGAACCATACAACCCTGCACAGGAGGCCTACAATAGAGCACATGCAACAACCAGAAACACCATAGAGTATGTTATTGGTGTACTGAAACTAGGTACAGATGTCTACACTCATCCAGGGTAGACTGCAATACACACCTTTTGATGGAGCACAGATGATAAATGTGTGCTCCATACTGCACAACATGACAACTAGAGCACATGGTGGTCTTCCAGCTGCAGGTGTGGGTGAACCACACCGGAAACCGCAGATGTCTGAAGAGGACATCTCACAGGTATCAGAGGAGGAGTAGGAGGACATAGAATACAGAATACACAGGCAATGTCAACATAGGATGTGACCCAAGTGCAGGCCCAGGCAATATGGCAGCATTTGACTCAGTCACATCTCTGAGTCATGAAAAGTCATGAATACTTGAGTACACAGACTGAACATTGATGTTCAGGTGTTGCCCTACCACAGCAATGCAGATCACATCTAATGGCATTTGCCCACTAGATCTACAACAAAACATCAGACATGACACTATAATGATCCCATATTACAATATGAACATATGCAAATGTGTCACAACAGGGATCATCAACTCAGGGCAGCGCTGACACAGGTATGCATACACAGTCAGATTGTTATATCACTGTATAGAAAACATTAAGGGAAACACATCAGTGCTTCACAGTCCAATCGCTACAACTTATTAACATGAAAAAAAGAGAAACTACAGAGGACATGATACAGAACATTTAATAGCAGCAAGAAAATATATCACATTAAAATGGTAATTCAGTAATATGAGCCAGCTATGTTTACTGCACTATTGAACAAAGTCAAACACAGTCTAGGAGAATCCTGCCAATGTCTCACACTATGGTCCACTTTGCCCCGACCATGCACAGAAACATGTTGCCCTGATTGCTCCACAGACCATGTTGAGGTGAAGGAGCATGGCTGCAAGTTGAAGGCCTTGTAACTAGCAGGAACACAGCAGATGGACCTGTAGTTGAACTCTGTGTAGGTTGGACCACAGACACTAATACTTGATGGCCAATGGTGGTTCTAGAGACAGGTGGCCTGCCCTTCCCATACTGCAATCTGGCTATCACAGTCGGGAAATGCAGATTCTTACCACACCACTGCAGTATTGTAAAGGCCTGGGTTTCTAGCGACCGTGCCACAGCTATCAGACTGTCATTCTGAGCTGCCAGTGCAGCCATTATCTTACTGTATCTGCACCCTTGTCCTTCATGCATCAGACATAGCTGGTGTGCCACATGATCTGTGGTATGTGCAAGTGCATGAACGTCTGACTGATGCTGTTGCTGTGACTATTCACTTCACTGCAGTAGACGGTGGATGCCTTCTGACACCTGTTCATGCATAATATCTCACCTAACTCTACTGCAATGCCCTGTTTCAGATGGTTGTGGGTAACTTCCATTAGCAGTGGTCTCAACTGGGGTCTGTTGGTCAATGGCCTCACTCTGTTCAACATTGACTATGCTATCATCTTCCTAAAGGCTAGACAAGTTGACCTCCACATCTAAGGATACAGCTGCAGCAACACACTCTCCAAATAAGTAAAGGTCCTGTGTGCTAGAGGCAATAACACCATGATGAGACATATCTGAAACTACATCATGATTGCTGGATGAGCTGATGGATAATACAGATAGTGGATGTGCTGCAAGATACGAAGACATAGATCAGAACAATATTCCTACATCACATGATGGATATCATCAAAGTCATATGGCATATAAATCTCACTGCAATGTTACAAATAATATTGATTTTACATGAGGTCTACTGTCTGTATGTTTCATGGAATCTAAATTTAATTTGGTTACAAGGCCAATATAAATGGCATATAAGAGGAATACCAAAAAAAAAAAAAAAAACACATACCTGACAACCCCTCATGAGAAGACGGTGCTGTTGAAGTATGATGGACTTCAACTATTGTAAGGAACAAAACAGCATTAGTGATCACATCACTGACACCATTAACCAGGTGAACACAGTTAAAACATACAGAAGGTTTGATCTACACATACCACTCATGTACACTCAATGATGTTTATGCAGACAGGCCTAGGAACGGAAAAAAGGACACAGTATTAATGGAGAACAACAGGAGTGACGGCAATGACAGGTATAAAACATAATTAATATTATACAACAACCCCCTATTAATATTCCAAAACATGCACGCTGATCGGTCAGCGTACACGTTGTAAATCAGAGTTATAGTAATGGGAAAAGGTCCGGTCGACCGGACTTTTTACATTAGTATAACTCTTTTTTTTTTTTTTTTTTTTTTTATAGCAATGGAGAACGCAAGATCTCCGTTGCTTTTTACAACCTGTCTCGCTATGTTAAACGAGTTTAACATAGCAAGACAGCTTAAAAAAGTAACGGAGATCTTCCTAACTCCGTTGCTTTTTTTTTAAAGGTGTCTCGCTATGTTAAATGGGTTTAACATAGCGAGACACCTTTAAAAATGTTGCTTTTTTTAAAGCTGTCTCACTATGTTAAACTCTTTTAACATAGCAAGACACTTTGTAAAAAGCAACAGAGATCTTGCTTTCTCAGTTGTTTTTTTCAAAACTGTCTCGCTATGTTAAATGGGTTTAACATAGTGAGACAGCTTTATAAAAAGCAACAGAGATTCTCAGTTGCTTTTTTTAAAGCTGTCTCGCTATGTTAAACTCATTTAACATAGTGAGACAGTTTGTAAAAAGCAACGGAGATCTTGCGTTCTCCGTTTCTTTTGCCCACAGCTCTGATGTACTGCATAAGCATATGCATACGCAGTACATCAGAACTGCCGCAGAATACCAGACAGTTGTGGAAGGGCAGCAAGGAAGCATTATACAATGCCATTATTTAAGAAAAGTAATTATTTTTTTCTTAAATAATGTCATTGTATAATAGCAATAACCCACTTCTGGGTGTGGGTAATGCTGGATTTACTCACGGTTGTCTTTGTTTGGCCACTTGGTCTTCGCTCCCATGACCAAACCACACCAACTGTGGGTAAATCCAGCATTACCCACACCCAGACGTGGATTATTGCTATAGTATACCACTGACAGGCTCCTGCTGTGGAGAGTGTGTGGATTGTACTTTGGATCCCACAGTGGGAAAGTAAAGAGAAAGACAATACAGTCATGTCTTTAGCAAAAATAATGCTGACAAACACATATACAACACAGTAACATGGGCTGCATATACTGGGTCTATATTAAAAGACCAAAAGTTGAAAATCGTGAATGTGCTAAAGAGCGAAAATGCCTGACCTTGAAATCATTATTGTGGGTGGCTGCACCACCCCCACCTCCCGCTAAATATATATATTCCAACTCTGAGATCACACTACAATGAGGAAAAAGCAAATATTCCGATCTTCACTGTACTGTGATCTCAAAAAAGCACTTTGAGGTCCGGAATTTTCGCTCTTTAGAGTGTTCGCGATTTTAAACTGTCGGTCTTCTAATGACACTATATACTCACATGATGGATGTTGTAAATGTACACCAAATGGGTCTGTGTTGACAAATATTGACATAGATATCATGTATTGACTGCTAGGCACTGATGCAAGCTATGATAATTTTGCTGTAACACACCTGGTCTGTCTACACTTGATCCTGCACAGCTTGGGCCCCTACTGGATGTACCTGTGTTGTACAATGTAGACTAAAACAATCAGTAAAAATGTCACAGAGAAAAAACAATCGTTAAAAAACAAAAAGAAAAATCTAGCAAAGTTAGACTTTGCACTGTGTGATTCCTTAAATCTCTTGTATTAGAGATAACATTGAATATATGCAAATTACCCTTTAAGGACCTCAGATGTTTCAGCTAAACAGCAATTCTGAATGCCCATGACTTGTTCTTTGAAGTCTATTAATGAATAAATTCAAGACAATAAAGTCAAACTCCACTAACTGCAGACATGCATACATTTGTCTTCTTAGAGCATCATCAGAAGTATGTTATAAGTAAAATGCTTGGGTAAGATTTGGAAACATAGGGTTGTTGTACCCAACTGGTATCCATAAACTTTAAGGTGACTGCAAAATATCCCAACTAACAAACTAATAGAATGCGTAAAAAGTCACACAGAAAAACTAAGTTAAAAAACAAACAAAAAAAAAAAAAGATCTAACAAAGCTAGTCTTTCCACTATGTGATTCATTAAACCTCTTTTATTAGAGGTGACATGGGATATATGCAAATTGTCCTTTGAGGGCATCAGGTGTTTCAGCTAAATAGCAATTCTGAATTCTACTTATGCTGTGGTGATGATGATCCATCTAATCTACTTTTATATTTCATTATTATCTTTGCAGATATGATTGTCTTTTCTTCAACTATTGACCATGGCCAAGTAGCAGTTTGACACAGTGAACATGTGCCACATGTATGGCCATTTTAGAATGTGGGATATCTGCATACAAGTCACAGGCTACTACTTGCAAAACATTGTTGCTTTTATTATACTTGTGTGTTACCCAGTGTAGTTTATTTCACATCCATGTGCACAACTTGCTGTATTTATTATGCTGTACTGTTACATTTTTGAACATATTATTACGTCATTGGTGTGCGTATGTGTATCAACTTTTCATTTATGTACATCTACACCTGTGTGTTGCCTTTCACACAACTTATGTGTGTAACATGTCGACATTCCATTACACATTTCTTTGGGTTTTGTACACCTAATTGTGTATGAAGCAGCCTTTGTTGCTTTTCCACAGTACTTCTGTTTGGCACTGTGCTTGGTTATTTGTATTTCACATGCATGGTTTTAGGTTTGGTTCTGCTCTCTGCCGGAGTTTTGTAGCATTGTTAGACCTGCATTTGCTCATCTGTGATATTACTTGGCTTACTCCTGCACTGTTGACAGGCTAATTGGATATATAGTTATCTCTCCAATATGTACTGTGATCAGAATTTATTACCCTTGAACACCATTGGTCATACACATCCAGATATGATTGCCACAGATTTGGTAACATGTCATAATGTGATAGTGCATTTGTAGCAATGTTTTTCTGCGTTTCACCGTAGCTGGTATGCATCCCCATCCTGTTTGCCAGCTTTTCATTGGCACTGTTGTGTAGTGTGCCGTCTGTGTAACTTACCTGTCCTTACTGTTTTTTTTCCAATCTTTGTCTGTCTTATGTTGTGATATTGTTCTATGGGTATACATGCTGTGATGTCCTTTTCTCCTTCTCTATTCTTAGGAAAACAATGGGGTCCATTCCCACCAAAAAAAAAAAAAAAAAATGCCCATGCCTTTCTGACTTTCTATCAGATTTTCCTGTTCTAACATTCCTCTTCTGTGTCCATCTTCTTCACCCATACTCCACATCTTCTTTCTTATCTCCCACTTTCATTGGGTGTGTGAGCTACTTGTATTCCCTACACAAGACCCAAACCCATTGCTAGCCAATGTTAGCTGTGGTGATGAGGCTATGATTACCCTTTGCCTCTAATTTGTATTTTTTTATTAGAAAATTTACAACCACTACCAAAACAAACAAATCTCACTATTAGTCAAAAAAGATTCTGGAGAGAAAGCAATCTATTGAATTGTCAAAAAATGCAACATAACTTCACTCCCCTGAGCCCCTTTAAGAACAGCGCATACAAATTCTTGTGTACTGATTTCCTCAATTGGTTCAGCAACTTGTCACACATCAACAATACAAACTTACCACCCCCACCACCACCTCCCATTTACTCAAAAAGATTAGAACCAAAAAGACTGAAGCACAACTGGAACAAATATATATATATATATATATATATATATATATATATATATATATATATATATAGTTATTTCTCCAGAGTCAGATAACTTAGCCCCTTGGATTATTCACCTTTGTAAGGACTTCATCTCCCACTGCCTCATTCACATATACAGCCTCTGTTAACCTAATAAAATTAGGCCTCAGATATGGAAAATGGCAACAGTCACTCCTATTCCAAAACTACCCAAGCCAACTATTGCTTTGCAATACCATCCTATCTCAGTACTTCCCACTTTAGGTAAAATTCAAGAAAAAATTATCCACAACCAGATTACTGCTTATTTACATCAATACCATCTTCTAGCCAGGAAGTAACGTGGATTCTGGTCTAGATGCAGCCCCATAACAACTCTTTACTCCCTCACAAATGGTAACCTGACAGGAGCTGTCTTTATTAACCTCACAAAAGCCTTTGATCTAATTCTCCACAACGTACAATTTGATAAATTAACTGCAACAGACATTACTGATGATGCAAAAGCTTAGCTTGAAGACTTCCTCATCAACAGATATTTCAAGGTGAAAGAAGGCACCACCATCTCTGACACAACTCCTCTTATGAAAGGAGTTCCTATGGGTTCCACTTTGGCCCCTCTGCTACTTTCCATATTTTCCAACAAAACACCTATTTGATTATCCTCAGATACCTCAAATTCTTTATGCAGATTACATGATCATTTACAGGTCAAGCAAAATCCTACTCTGTTATATAAAATCAGCTGCAAGATGACCTTCAAACTCTCAAACAGTGGGTAATAGACCAGAAACTTATACTCAGTCCCTCAAAACCAAAAGTAATGTGATGTGGAATCAATAAAAAGTAGTCAAAGCACCCAGCCTCCTTAATATTAAAGATGCTAGCAATACCTCCCTAGAAACTACCACTTCCTTCAAGTACCTTAGCATTTAGCTAGTCCAATTTGGTAACTTTCAACTACGCATTCAAAACACATGCAAAAAGATCAACTTACTATTGTTCTGAGTGAACAAGCTATCACTTCTTCTGTGCAAGCTAGCCAAAGCTGCCACAGGAAAGGAACACTCTTAGATCAACTCAAGAATGGGCTACTCATTGTAGCTGCAGTCTCAAAAAAAAGTCATCATCTGACAAACCATCTCCAATACCTGTTTATTACCAAGTCCTTCACTCTCACCAAAGCCAAATGGCTGACAGCACATTTGAGACACAACCTTTTCTAGGATCATTAATTCACAAAGCCCTATTTCCTAAGACATCATCCCCTCTGTCTCATAAACTGTTCACCTAGACATCTGCATATAATCTCAGGGGTATCTCTCGGTTTCATCCCCCCTACTAACTCCAAAAACTGCACTTTATTGCACTGACTATAAATTCTCCATCTTATTACTTAAACTATGGAACTCCATTCCACTCTCAATCCAACACAACCAAAAGTACTTGGACTTCAAACAACAGCTCAAGGAATACATCTTTACCCAAACAAAGTATAGAGGCATTCAATCAGATCATGTTTCATGAACCCTACAGCTCCCTTACACCTCTTTATCCCTATTTCATCCTTCATTATCTCATCTTGTCATCCCCTTCCTTAATGGCTCTCATTCATCCTACTTCCCACTTCTCTTTGCATCTCTCTCACACTTCTTTTTACTCCTCTTCCTTCTGCATGCCTCTCTCAGTTTTCATCTTTCTCCCCTATTATCCTTTCCAGCAACTATTCTCACTTGCCTCTTCTAATGTCTTCATACCTCTCTATATAATGATATGCTGCTATCCCTGTAGCATAAGCCATCTCAGTCATTATGACTTCATCTTATCAATAAAGGTCTGCTAAACATAAATCTATTTTTGCATCCATTTTTTGACATTGTGAACTGCTTCTTGAACTAAATTTTGTAGCATATCCTCACATCTGTAGGTGTGTATGTACGCTGTGCGTGTGTGTGTCTCTCTCTCTCTCTATATATATATATATATATATATATATATATATATATATATATATATATATATATATATATATATAGATAATACCTTACATACAGATATAGATGTATATAAATATATATATATATATATATATATATATATATATATATATATATATATATATATATATATATATATATTTGTTTTAGCATGCGTAACCTTGTAGCTGTAAACATGTTTTATTCATTTCTTATGTGATCCTATTCACTTGTGCTGTGCCTGCAAATGGTCCAGTGAGATCACTGCACTACCTCAGTAAACATATATAAATAAGTTAGGTACATAATTTGCAGTACACAAAACAAGAAGTTTGAAAGAAACCTGAATGACTACTCTAAGAGTAATGCAGTTGCAATATAAAAAAAAACTAGTACAGTATCCAGTCGTAACACAAGGAGAGATAACACTGTCAAGGGACTCAACCAATAGGGTGTAGCACTTAACATTACAAAAAATATCAGAAAAGGAGAGACAATGTCAAGGAAGCAGAAAACAGGCTTCTTTTAGTAAAAACTCACAATTAGAGGTGGAGGCATCAACCAAACCAGGGATTTTGCAAACAAAACAATGGGCAGAAACAGCAGTAAGAACTAAAACACACACAAAGTTTAAAAGTGAGCAGCAGGGCATGATATTTCTGCAATAGGAAACAGAAACAACATGAAATTTAGATTGTGCTGATGACAGGAGGAAACCAAAAGTGTAAGAGGTACATAATTCAAGTTATTTTTCCATATCAGACCATATATTAAATATGCTTAAAAGGATTCAGTTTTATTTTGAGTGGGAAAGTGAGAATAGGTAACATAGCAGATGAACTTAAGTTGTCCGTGGACTTCTGCCTGAATCACAATGCACACAACTTTCTAATGTGACATCTTTATTGCCAGAACAAAATTTTATAACATACAAATAACCATCGTCAGCATCATCATCATCATCATCAACATCAACCTTCTTTTCTCCTATTTTCTACATAGGACCGATGTGCTGTGTCAGCTGTCACCATCTCTCTTGATTCAATGCCGCTCTCCTACCTTCTTCAACAGACATACCTGTTTCACAGGACTTTTCTCACAAAGTCGGTCCATCTCTTTTCTAGACATCCTTGTTTCCTCTTGCCTTCTTCCTGTCTGTCCCAAATATTATTAGGTTAATAGGTAGGTAATAGGCCCTCGGGCCTCTATAAGCCTAGCCAAAAATGTTCTCTGGCTTTCAATATCCAAGAAAGTTATTTTCCTGTGCCCCTGTCTAGCAGAGCCACAGAAGTGATCCATGGGGTGAATTTCCTATTTCCTATCCAATTGTTGAGATTTTTTTTAAAGAGGGCTAATGAGGAGCTTTTCTTGACATGAATGGGTAGTCTGTTCCAGAGCATGGGAAGTCTCTGGGACAGGAGTCTATCTGTCCAGCATGTTTTCTTTATTGTGGTGGCAAGGTGTAGGTCCCTGGAGCATGTGGCTCAGAAGGATTGAGGTTTCTTTAAGTGTAGCAAGTCCAACAGATCTGGGTTTGACATGGCTTTGTATGTTAGGCAGAGATCACCTCTGAGTAGCCAATAAGCGACAGAGTAGAGCTGGAGTTTTTTGAGACAGTCTGCATATGGCATCTGTTTGAGGCCAGTAATCCAC
Source organism: Protopterus annectens (assembly GCF_019279795.1). Classification (NCBI taxonomy): domain Eukaryota; kingdom Metazoa; phylum Chordata; order Ceratodontiformes; family Protopteridae; genus Protopterus; species Protopterus annectens. The sequence goes on from NC_056730.1 coordinate 825,934,355, forward strand.
TTAGTGAGGTATTTCTGTGGCCTTTCTAGTTGTTGTAGATGTCTTGCAAGGTACATGCCAAACGGGGTGTTGTACTCTATAATGGGTCTGATGAGGGATGAGTAGAGAGGAACAATGACCTTTTTTTTCTGGAGGTGAACCCCTTTGTGATGAGGTGTGTCATGTAGAAGGATTTTCTGAATACTGTGGTGATGTGATTATCAAAGGAGAGACTACTGTCCACCTGTGTCCCAAGGTTTCTTATCACACTTTGAGTGTTTAGTAGACTACCACCTATGTGGTTGTTCATGGGTAACTTTTATTTTCCCAAAGGGGATGACAATGCACTTCTTGGCATTGAGCTTGAAATGATGACTTTGACACCAAGCATCAGTCTCAGTGAGGGCCCTTTGTAGAATGTCCACATCATTAGGCGATTCTATTATGGAACCTAGTTTGCAGTCATCTGCGAACTTTGTTAGCCAAAGACCTGCTGTATTAGCCTGGACTTCTGAGAAGTAGATGCCAAACAGGAAAAGACCCAAGACTGAGCCCTGTGATACTCCACTTGTCACTGGTCTGAAGTTGTATTTGGAGTCGGCTACTTTCACTGTGTGGGTTCTGTCAGTGAGCCAGTTGGCCACCCATCTTGTGACATAGGGATTTATGCCCAGTCTAGTGAGGTTATCTATAATTCCAGAGTGGGAGGATGGTGTTGAAAGCCTTGGCAAGGTCAAGGTAGACTGTGTGCACCACCTTACCCTCATCCACAGCTCTGGTGACTGCTTCAAAGAAGTCAATCAGGTTTAGGAGACATGACCTACCTTTTAGAAACCCAAACTGAGTGGGATCCAGAGTTTGGGTGTTACTATGTCATTGTTTATAAGCTCCAAGATGATATGTTATATGGCCTTGCAGACCAGGCTCATCAGGCTAATGGGACGGTAGTTCCTGGGGTCCATGGTGGTGCCCCCTTTGTGGAGTGGGATAACCATCACTGTGCGACATTCAGTAGACCAAAGCCTGAAGTGAAGATATGATTGAACATAGTACTTAGGTGGGGTGCCAGTTCATTCTGTAGTTCATGCAGAATGCAGTCATGGATGTTGTGTTCGTGGCTTTGGAGAGTGTGGTCTCTACTTGTGCAGCCATGATTATGGGGGCTTTGCATTCTTCCAGAATAGTGATGGACCCTTTGGGGGGGTGAGGGGGTGAAGTTTGCACTGAACCTATCTGCCAGGATGTTGACAATATCAGTTGGTTCTGTATATCTAGTGCTATTGTGCTGTAGCTCAGAGCATATCTGAGTGCCACCATTGAGATTCTTGACATAGCTGTAGAATGCTTTGTGGTTGTCCTTAGAATCACTGGCAATTTTACTTTTGTAACTAGCTTTGGAGGATTTTATGAGGGATCTCAGCTTCTTCCTGAGTCTGACCAGGGAGTTCCTGCAATCAGGGGATTTTACTCTTTTTTTGCAACAGCTTCTTCCATCTGTTGTAGAGTTTGTTTATGGCAGGGAACCACCAGATTGGCTTCCTTTTTTGGAGGATAGCTTCTTGGTTCTGTTGGGGATAGCATGATCCATGCACTTGTGTATGTGCTTATACAGTGCATTTGTATAGGATTCAGCAGTTGTACTTCTATTTTCTGTCTGTATGTTGTGAAGCTCACCACTTCTGTCTTAAGAAGCATGAAGCTGGCTTTGGAGAAGTTTTTTATGGTAGTTTCCTTAATGGGGAGAGGGGTGGGATACTGATGCCTAGGGTGATTAGCTTGTGGTCGGATCTGACCAGCAAGAATTTGACCTCTGTCGTGGAATGTTTGCCCATATTGGCAATGACCAGGTCTGGATATTGCTGCCCCTGATGGGGGTATGGACAAGCTGATCCAGGGTATTGGAATTTATGAATTCCAGAAAGTGTTGAGCAAATGAGTTAGTACATGAGTAGTTTTCCCAGTTGATGGCGGGGTAGTTCAAATTGCCCATTATTACAGTGTTGGGCTGTACCTTAATATTACCCAGTATATCAAGAAATGTGGAGTGGGCATCTTGGGGCATGGCAGGGGATCTGTAACAAACTACAACCTGGATTGCAGTCTTGCTCAGTGTTAGTTGCACTTGGATAATTTCGGATGCATTATATTGAGCAACTAGCCTGGAGGTGTGGATATCCTTAATGAATATGAACACGCCTTCTCCTTTAGCGTTTCAGTCCAGGTTAGGTGGCCAAAAGGTGTGGTATGAGCTATAGCCTGGTAATGCAGGGGTGCTCTCTGGAGCCTTGAACCAGGTCTCTGTCACTGGACAGATGTCAATGTTCTCCATTTTAAGGAGTGCCCCGAGTGAGTGTATTTTGTGGTTTAGACTTCTAGCATTGAGTAGCATTACCCTCAGAATTTGCTTGCTTATACCTGCTACAGTGGTTAGTTTGTTGCTTGAACCTTGCCTAAAAAAGGCACTATAGAGGTGACAAGATCCTTAGCCAGTATCTGGAATCCCTGGGGTGACAGGTGCAGGCCATCTCTGGCAACGCATCGTGATCTGTCGAACATGTCATCCCAGGTAGACAGATACTGGATCCCCTTAGAATGACACCAGAAGCTTAGTCAATTGTTGAAGTCAGTCATTTTGTCCTTGTACTGTGGTATCATTCTGGGCGATGGCAGGATGCTATTCAGGGCTAGTATCATACCTGCCTGGGCTACATGATCCCAGAGCTCCTCCATGTCTCTGTTAATGTAGTCCAGGGAGGTATGTCTCAGGTCATTCACACCAACATGGACAATGACAGAGTCATATTTGTACGTGTTGTTGCGTGACCTGAGTGCTTGCATTATGTGGCTGATCCTGGCACCCGACAGGCAGCTGACAGTAATTTTCTCATTGTTTAGCCTGGTGAGTGGGACATCAGTGAGCCTGACTATAGAGTTACCTATGACTAGTGTGTTGGGTACGTTGCTTTGTCTTATGGGCTGAGGTTGAGTGGCACACTGATTTTGTGAGCTATGTGTCATTTTGGGTAGTGTTGCGGAGGTGGTTGCTTGCGTTTCAGCTTTGGAGGTCTCTGTTGTTTGGGCAGATTTTTATTGAAAGTCTCCTTGAATGTAGGTGTGTGTTTTGTGTTACTGTGTATGGGTTTAGGTGGTGTAGGTTTTGATGGACTATGTGCTGAGTGTGGTGCGGTGGAGTTGTTTACTTTCTCCTCTTGACTGTCTAGTACAGTCTTGGCTGGAGAGAACTTGGCTTCCAGTTTGGCTATATAAGTGTATCTCTATAAGGGTGTAGTGCTGGTTGGTAGGAGGAGAGGGTTGTCAGTGTACATGAGGCAATTGTTACATTGCCCCAAGATGCCCAGATTCATCAGGTGAACAGGGGAAAATACCGGGAACTGACATGCCTGGATAAGTGCTTATTAATTTAAGTACTAAAAACTGTTTTCCTCCTAACAAGTGAGGAAAATTGAGTACTGCAGTAATTTGTAGATTATTTAGTGTATGCAATGAGTTTTGAACAAGTGCTGAGCACAAGGAACCAGTTTTGAGTGCTAAAACTAGAAAACTGGCTAGTTCTAAGGAAAAATTAGAAGAGCAGACTTTCTGGCACTGGAAATAGTTTAACCCTAGTTAAATGGTGCTGCGTGATGCGCAAACACGGGTTTTTAAACGGAAAGATGAAAGGGATAGAAATAGCCCAAAATGGCCAATAAAACTGCAGATTCTGAGCTGAAACCACTCCTCCAGTGACAGATAAGCTGCTCAAAGCTCACCACTCTCACTGGTGAATAGAGAAGCTTCCTTCTATCTTAGTAAGGTGTGGGCAACACAGAAACTACAAAACAGTGCAGAATTCAGCAAAATCTGAAACCGGACTCTACTGGAAGGTGAACTGCAGTGGTGGTGCTGCGGTAGCATTGTCGCCTCACAGTAAGATGTTGTCCTGTTCGATTCTCAGCTAGAGCATCTTCTGTGTGGAGACATGTGTGAATGGGCGTACCTTCGTTGAAGGTTGCGCATCAGGGCTGGCAACTTGGCATGTAAAAATCTACTGCCAATCATTAACGGACTGTAGTTCCGCTGTGGTGACCCCTAACTGGCAAAAGCCAAAAGACACAACAACTGGTTATGGAAAGGTGGGAAACGAGTAGAGAGATAGGATTTTTTTTTTTAATTAAAACAGATACATCTGATTTTCTACTGATTTTCTGCACATTCTGCCTAACCCATCGTAATTTGTTCTCTTTGATCTTATCTGCAATTGGAGCTACATTGGCTTCTGCTTTGGTGTTCTCATTTCTTCATCACTCCCACAGTGTGCAATCTACTACCCATCTTAGGCCCTTTATCTCCATCAATTCTAGCTTCCTCAGCTGGTCTGGCATTATTGTGAAGGTTTCTGTGCCATGCAGTAGTACTGGTTACACTACTGTTTTGAACAACTTATTTTCAGCTTCTTTGGCATGAAGATGTTCCTGCTCAGACTCAGCATGTAATGCCACATCTGCATATAACAACTTTGTTAATCTGTTCTCTCTAACCTGTTTGCTAATTTAGTCCATTACCACTATGAACAGCAATGGGCTTAGTGATGAACCCTGATGCATACCTACTCCAATCGGGAGCCACTCTGCGAGACCAACCACTGTTTGTACTTGAGTCCTTATGTCCTTGTACATAGCGTAGAGTGATTCTACCAATGTTTCTGAGACTTCAAAGCCACTGCAAGACTGCCAAAATCAGCTTTCATAGGAACCTTGTAATTTGCTTTCTCCAAGTCTAGGAATGCCCTGCTGGACTCTTTCCTCATGTCTAGCTTCTTCACATCTGTCTCATTGCAAATATCAGGTCAGGTGTGCTGCATCCTGACATGAATCCACATCTCACATATAACTTTCTACTACTCTGCATATTCATTTATCAATCATCCTCTCCAGAACTTTCACTCAGTGTGATAGGAGTTTGATACCTCTGTACTGCCACCAGTTGTGACTGTCCCATTTAATCTTGTACACTGGCATAAGTATGCTTATTCTCCAGTCATCTGGGATACTCCTTTCTCCCCATACTGCTGTGAGTACCCTCAGGAGCCATTTCTCCTCTATATCACCTAACATCTCAATAATATTTGCAGTGACCCTATATGAGTGTGCTGCTTTCCCTGAGTTCATTTTCCTTAGTGCTGTTCTTGCTTCTTCTATGTTGGGCTCCTCCTCTTCTTTCATTGTAGGCTGCCTCTGTGACAGTACAGCTTCTTTGGGGTTTTCTTCACTTAAAAGCTGCTGGAAGCACTCCTTCTTTCTGCCTTTGATGTCCTGTGGACTGCTGAGCAGCACATCAAAGGCAGATGGAAGGCAGTGTTATATCCTCTTCCATACACAACCTAAATCTAAGAATAATGAAAGCTTATAAGGGGAATAGTCATAATAGGTAGAGCTATGCACATGAAAGACAGAGCCACTGATGTCTACAAGGAAATTACATTATTTGACATTAATAGAGCATAAAAATGATATATGCACAACTGTTAGGATTGGTGTACTTAAGTAATATTAGGTTGAAATTGTATAAATATTTTTATATGGACAAATCTAAAATACCATTATTTTTGTATACCGAAGATTCATAAGTATTTGACTAATGGCCATTTAATGTCATAGATTTCAGCTATTTCATCACAAATGGAGCCAATAACCATGATAATGGACATACAATTAACCAATAGTGTGTCAATGGCAAAATCATTTGAAGGCCCCTTTGAAGCAGTTGTTCTTGTGGAAGCTCTACTGACACACAAAGAAGTCAGTTATTTGCAGTCAAGTACTTCAAGTTCACTGGATTAGTTCTAGAGAGACAGAAAGAGACATATAGTAGACACATCTGAAAGTTGCCATGTTGTTCAAGGTCAATCTGTCAGGGAGTTTGATAAAGCTGTAGACAGAGCAATACAGCTTCCACCAGAACAGCTGCTTCAGTTTAAAGAAAGGAACACCTGTGACAGAGTTCTCCAAGTGACAATATAAAATACAGAAGTTAAAAAACTGTAAAAAATCATAAGGGAGCTCCAACCAATCTTCAGAGAGGATGACAAGTTGAGAGACTTTCTTCAAGCACTCCCATTGTTGTCATTTCAACAACTACCAAACGTAAAGAATCTTCTTGTCAGAAGCATACTTAGACTAGAGCAGAACATAATCTAGAATGGTACAAAAACTCTGCAGCCATTCAAGATGAAAAACATGTCACATTATTTTGTACATCTTCTATCATAGCAATTTCAGACGTGCACTTCCAAAAATGTGGTTTACATAACCAAATACAACAAATGTCCAGAGACAGGTTACACAGGAGAGATAGGCCATTTATTCTAAAATAGGATGAATGCCCATAAACACACAATTATAAATAAAATGACTGACAAGCCAGTATCAGCACACTCTTTCCTAACCTGATCGTTCTTTATCAGATATAACAGTTATGTATTTTAAATAATATTTCTGCACATCTTTAGAAAGAAGAATAATAGAGGTTAAGTTCATTCAATTATTCAGTCTGACAGTTAATGGCATACATATGGATATTGGCTTTACGAGATGCTATAACACCTAAATTTTCCTACTGAGCAACTAACAGGTATACTGAAAATCAGCAACATTTATTTTTTTCCTGGTAATGCACGATATTCTGAATTCTGAACTTAAACTGCTGACTTTTTCAGAATAGTAATAGTAGCTGTTAAGATTACTGGAGTCTATGTTTTCGACCTGTATTTTATTCACAACATGAGAAGAGTTACTTTCACATAAGGCAACTATCTGGTCAGATATGTACTAACTATAGACTTACAGACAATAAGGTTAAAATGTTCAGACACTTATGACAGTATGACAAAACTTTACCCAGTTCTGATTGTCTTAAAAACTTTAGGCTGAACTAAACACATTCTTCTCTCTCCCTCTGTCTCATTCTTTCACTCTTTTTCTTATTTAGCTAAACTGTAGCCTGAGTAGTGTATTCATCGCAAAAAATATTCATACATTCTAACCCTGTATCTTATTCTCTTGGTAGTCCGTGTTTTTGTCATCACTGTGTACTGGATATTATTGCTAATTCATATTTTCTGTTAACCAAAATATGTATCACATAAAGATTGCTTATTTAGACAGAATAACAGCTTATAAATGATAACTTCTGTTTTTTCCTTCAATGGATTTAACTAATTTCCCTACACATCCCTTGTTTTGAGATTTATTATCTCATTAAATGTCAGAGTAGTCTCTCTTGAGAGCTATATTTACTGTTAAATGAACACTAACTCTAATGTAACATGCCAAACTTTGATTTTTATGGCATGCCATGACCCTCTCTACAGTTTCACTCTCTCTGTATCTTTCTGTTTTTCTCTCTCTGTCTCTCTCGCACACACACACACACACACACACACACACACACACACACACACACACACACACACACACACACACACACACACACACACACACACACACACACACACACACACACCCATGCGTGCGCACACACACACACACACACACACACACACACACACACACACACACACACACACACACACACACACACACACACACACACACAGACTCTGCATGCCTCTGAGGTGTACTATGAGCTGCACTTTTTTTCCACACTAGCATTTTTCAAGATTTCTTTTTTTTTAACTAATTGGAAATACATGATATATTTCCCTTTCTAAGCACAAGTGGATATTTAAACATTGTATTTAATATCAGTAACTTTAAAAAAATTGTGACCAACAGCTCATGCCAGCTCTGAAGCTTCAGGAATTGCAAAACCTATGTTGGCTCAATAAAAGGTATGGAATCACATCTGTGTTCCAGTTTATTTGTGTTTTTCATAAGACATTACACATTTTAACCTTACCTTTCCATTAGCCAGTTACTGACCATCTTGTAATATAGTTATTGGCATTCTAGTTTTTTGTAATAGTTAATATTTTGTTTTGTGGCACAGTGTAAAAAACAGTCTAAATATATTACAGCCACCTTCGATCCTTGATCCAGTGCTTCCCAAACTATCTCATAGAAACTAGGAAATATCCCCCATAAGCCCATACAGATAAAGATCTATACCTTCATGGAGATTTTCAATGATAAAATTATCTATTTTTAAAATTATAATACTGTATCTACACTTGCAAGATTTCAATGTCTGTTCATGTCATCTGTTTGTTGAGTAGTTAAGCCATGGTGGATGAGTTTGAAAGTATACTGACTGAGTCTTATGCCATTAAAGATAGAAGGGATACATCCGTCACAGAACAGATCACATTTTGCAGATGTAATTAATGGAAGAAAACAACATTTAAACCCATTTTAAGCACAGATGTAGAAAGACATGTAATCAGTAACATTTTTCCTTGGAATGCAGTTAAGATACTGTTAATATTACGTAAATAATTATGAACATCTGGATCATTTTAAAAGTACATTTTTAGCCGAGAAAAAAGGCATGAGAAGTTCAACAGTTCACAGATAACAGAAGCAGAAATTTGAAGTTTTGTTTTGAAAGTAAGACATTTCAGAGCAACAATAACACACATAAGAATAAGACCACATGAATTTATCCATGTGGATTTTGTAGATAACTGTACACTTGTTTACTTTGGTCCTTATGTTAAGATAATCAATGTTGAAAGAAGTTTGGTTTTCTTTGCCCATCATGACTGCAGTTTTGACATTTGCTGTTTATGTTGCCCTTTGTGAGAGCCAAAAGTCATTCTCCATTAGCAGGGCATCATGCATGCTGTCAAAATGGATAAGTAAGCACCTTTATGCAATCAACAGTAAACAAATGACTATGAACTTGTATTAACATTTGATTACATGTACTTTGTTTTAGGAATTGTTTACGTTTTTTTATTTATTTTTTTTTTTGGTGCTGGATCGTGTCTCTTGAAATGTTCAGATGATCTTAGTGGAGATATGAAACCTTATCAGATGCAAAACAGTTGTATTGGCAACTAAGGTTGCATGATACATCAGAAATAAATGACACAGTTAACATCATATATAAGTTGAAACTAAAAGCTGCTAAGTTATAGAAGGATAGAATCTACAAGGGCATTTTTTTAAGGATGACACATACAGTATATATCTTAATAATGCATATGTAAATATATATATATATATATATATATATATATATATATATATATATATATATATATATGAGTGTGTGTGTGTGTGTAGGGAGAGAGAGAGAGATACTTGCAAGATTTCAATGTGTGTTTAGCTAGTCTGTTTGCTGGTGTAGATGCATCATGTGATGACTGTAGTAGCTATTTAAGGCACAGAAGAGTTTGAGATTATTCTGATGAAGTCTTATATCATTAGAAAGACAAAAGAGCTATATATATAAAGTGTTTTTGTGTTTCCATTTCCTTAATTGTGTTTCATGGAATTATAGGTGTTTTTCACACACTTGGGGAAAGGTCTTGATTGGGTGAGGTTTACAAATGTTATCAACTCACCCATCTTCCCAGTCTATTTTCCATTTAATAATAGTGAAACTTTTATGCTGTTTACTATATGTTACTAGTAATGATATTTAGCAGTTAACAGCAATTCTGATATAGACCCGTATTAATTAGTCCTTGCTTTTCTGGAGACTGTAAATTGCTTAGATTACCTTAGATTGTCCTATAGGAGCAGTGCAGTGTGTGGAATGCATAATAAAATGCAGTGAATGACATCTGTGTATCATATGTATGAATACGTAACTCCACATCTGCTCTTATAGTCCTCTATCCATTTAATTATTGGTCTAATGAGGGAGAAGTATAGAGAGGTAGTAACCTCCTTTTTTCTGGACACAATCCCTTTACTTATTAGATGAACTAAGTAAAAGGCTTTTCTGACCACTGTCGCTACATGATGGTCGAATGCGAGGTTGTTATTAACCTAAGTGGCCAGTTCTCTCTCCACAGGTTGTATGCTTCGAGGGTTGCCATTGATGTGGTAATAAGTAGGGACTGTGTTTTTGCCGAATGGTATGATGATAAATTTTTTTTGCGTTTAGCTTGAGGCCATGACTTTGGCACCAGTCATTAGTTGCTGTGAGACCCTCTTGCAGTATGTTAGCATCATTTGAGAAGTCAATGACAGCACCCAGCTTACAGTTATCTGCAAATCTGTTCAGCCACAGGCCTTTTGTCTTTGCCTGGAACTCTGAGAAATAAATGCCAAACAGTAGTGGTCCCACAACAGATCCTTGGGGAACTTCACTAGTGACAGGCCTGCTATCAGAGGTGGAGGCACCTATTTTGACTTTGAGGGTCCTGTCGGTGAGACAGTTGACCAGCAACCTGATGAGATAAAGATTTATGCAAGTTGTGTTAGCTTTTGATGATGCCTAAGTGGGGGATTGTGTCAAAGGCCTTGGCCAGGACAAGGTAAGCTGTATGAACTGACTTTCCCTCATCCAGGGTCCTGTTGACAGTCTCAAAGAAGTAAACCAGATTCAACAGGCAAGATCTGCCCTTGACAAATCTGAACTGGGGGAGTTCAAGTGCTTGGAGATTGTCTATGTCCTTTTTATGGGATCCAGAATAATACGCTCCATGGCTTCACAGATCAGACTTGTCAAGCTAATGGGGTGATAGTTTCCAGGGTCAGTAGTGTATGTCTGTGTGTGTGTGTGTGTGTGTGTGTGTGTGTGTGTGTGTGTGTGTGTGTGTGTATATATATATATATATATATATATATATATATATATATATATATATATATATATATACATACACATATATAATTATAGACATATACATAGTTAAACATATCATTAGATTTATAGACATGTGTGAGTATGGTGCAGATTCAGTAAAGCTTACACAGTTCATTAAAACCGTGTGTACGTCACATGCTAATTTGTATTGAGTAAGCAGCTCTAAACTCTGTGTAGAGCCATGCAAACACAGTAAACATTGTGGCATACTAATTATAGCATAAGCAGCTGAACTGTATGCTAATCAACCAATCCAAGATGGAGAACCTCTTCAACAAGCTATAAAGCAATTGTGTACACTCAATACAGGTTTTGGCCTTGAATTCCAAAACCTATTGGAATACAGCCACAGAAACTACTCTAGACAGATAGAATGTTATGGGCTGCTGTTGCTCTTCTGCATGTGTATGTGCAACAGGCCCACATCTATGCTGATGCTGCTGCTAATAGACCTTGGCCAAAATGAAGTAGGGTGCTTAGACCCCATTTAACTTTTCATGGTCTGCATGAGGTGGAATTTGTAGAGTGCTATAGAGTGGAAAGAGACACACTACTGTAACTCTGCAACCTTTGCTGTCTCACCTGAGAGTAAGGGCAGGCCAACAGGAAACAATAGCTGTGGAAACTAAGGTATGTGTAGCACTTAGAATATTAGCTACAGGAACCTTCCAGAGACCAACAGGAGGTATGCTGGGGTTTCACAGGCCTCAACATACAGGATCCTCCATCAATTCCTAAATGCTATGCTACAACATGGCACTGGCTACATACATTTTCCATGCACATCTGGTGACAGCGCTACAACTCCACAAGATTTCTACCCTGTAGCACACTTTCCTGAAGTTATGGGTGCCATAGGCTGCATGCAAAATCAAAACACCACCTGGGGAACAGGGAAGGGTTACATAAACAGAAAGGGCTTCCACTGCATTAACTGCCAGGCTGAATGTGTTTGCTGGCAACCCCAGCAGTTATCACAACTCCATTCTTTGGCACAACTCTCAATTCTATTAGACATTTTCTGTGGCAAAAAATGTAAGTTAATGGCCACAATACATGTGAGTCAAGGCTCTAATTCAGCAAACTCTCAATTTTATTAATGCTGGTACACTGTAATTTAGATAAAAATAAAAATAAAAATAATTACAAGTAAAAATAACTATGCATAGCAGGTAGATTGAGCATACACATGATATCATATATATTATATGTCTAACTGTGGATATCAGTAGAATTATGGTATACAATTAAAAATTCATTCTCTTAACTTCCATGTCATGCAAATACATGGTTAACCATTCAATTCTTCAATGTGTAGCTATAACTAATGAACATATATGGCAAACAAGTCCTCAGGGGCAATGAGCACTCTGGACAGTAATAACTGCAAAAATACATTGTTTGCTCAGTTTTTCCTATGCCAACTGGTGTAAGGTCATGGCTACATTACAGATGAGTCAGGGTTCTAATCTAGCATACTCCCAATTTTTATAAATGCTGTTCCACTCAATTTTAAAAATAAAGAACAATGTACAGATAATGATGCATAAAATAACTATGTATTCCAGTGGATATCATATGAATTACATGTATGACTGCGGGTATACTGACAATTATGTTTATGTAATTAAAAGTGTCTTTTCTGCCCTGGAATGGACTTCAGACTTCAATGACGGTCATATACACATGAATGTATTAACCAGGATCTTGTCAGGTCACACAGATACATGGCTAACTGCTCACTCTTTGTTGTTGTTGTGTCTTTCGGCTTTTCCCGGTTAGGGGTCGCCACAACAGAACTCCGGTCTGCTAATGATTGGCAGTAGATTTTTATGTGCCGAGATGCCAGCTCTAAAGCACAACCTTCAACGAAGGTACGCCATTCATGCATGTCTCCACACAGAAGACACTCTAGGTGAAAATCGAAGAGGACAACGTCTTACTGTGAGGCGACAACTCTTTAACGTGTATATATAATTAATGAGCATGTCTGACAAATGCTTCTTCTGTGGCAAGAAGGAAAAAATACCTCTGTGGAAAAGTAAGTATTCTCTATATTAGGTAGTTTGAATCCCACATTGTACAGATTACTTTTATCAGTGTATAAAGCCAAAAAAAAATGTGTCAGGTCATAAAATTTATACCCCAAATGCATGTCAGAAAAGTTAAGTCCTCTAACAGGTACACCAGCATCCAACCCATAAACTAATGGCAACTGTCACATTACTCTTCCTATTTCATAAACTGCCTTCCTCTCTGTTTGGTGATGGTGCTCTTCATTTGACATCATGCAGACGTGGTTGGTATTGTTGTACAGGTTTATTCACTGGCCATTAAACATAATATCACAAAATTGCAGGAAAACACTTTAACAGTTGCTGTTTGACTTGTGTGGACATGGCAGGAGCTAGGAAGGAAGCTGCCTAATTCAAGGCTCAAAGATGGAGTGTAGAGGAGTCCAGAATATTTGTTGGATGCCTTGTGAAGACCCACAGATGTAGGCTTTTGTAGGGGGACTATACCAGGTCTCAATATATATCAGAACTTGGAATAGTCTTGCCGATGCTGTCTCTAGTGTGACTGGCATTCCATGCACTGGAAAACAATGCAGGCACCATTACAATTAACTGAAAAGGTGCAATAAGGCATGACTCAACCAGTGGCAGGATGAGTTTAGGACTGCTGACATTCCACAGGTATGTAAGTAAACAGATCAAGATACTTTAAATGCTATACAAAGCTTGAGATAGTCAAGAGTGGAATGCATAATGCTCTTCTTTTTTTTCTCTCTCCTCTTTATTTTACATCTGCCCAGGAGATTTAAGTGAACAGGGAAGTCCATGCTGAACATTTAGAAAGACTGAGATAAGTAAGGGGTATAGATGCAGCACAAATTATTAATATTATTAATTATAATTTTATTAAAAGTATTGCTCTTTTATACATTAGTACATCTACATATGCATATCTAAACTGTAAAATCAAGCATGCATGCTTCATTCTGTAGCTCAAGGTAACTGTGGCAGTAAGTTGTGATAGTGTATTCAGATGCTGTAGGTTCAAATCACACAGGTAACAAATATATAGTACAATAAAATAATTAAAAATATGAAATATTAGTTTCAACAAAAATGGCATAAATGCCATGTTCTTAACTTAATCTGTATTATTTGCAAAACCATATGTGCAATATATGCATATTGCAAGGATTTCTTGGAGCATTTCTCAGTCCTATATCACAGTTTTTAAAAAGCATATAGTTAACGTAAAAGTAAACATATATTTGTACTGAGGAACTGCTTGCCCCCCTTTCACCACTTTCCTATCTACCCCATTTTCACAACTTCAGTCTGGTCAAAATATAAAATCACACACCACACTCATGACAGAAACACTCCCTAATAAATCATTTCACTTTTTGTCCTCTGCATTTGCACAAAGTTTTGCATCATGCACCAATGCCGAGTGTCAGTGATTGGTTCTTCATGTCCTATGGCATGGTACAGTTACCTCCGCACAATGCTGCTTAAACTCACTACACTAAAGGAACACACATTTACAGGAGAGTAAAGGTGCTAATATTACTTATTTACACTAAAATTTATTTAGACTCCTGAATGTATAAAAATGTAAATCCATATATGTTCATTTTTATACAGTACTTCACTGTACTCCACTACCACTCACATTTGCAAAATTTATCACATTTACCCATTTAATGCCATCCTGACAAGGTGTGTAAAAAAATTAACTGGATTTAGCTGGATTCGAACCATGTCATTTGTCCTCAAAACAGGAATTTCCCGTTCTTGTACCTGCTACCACAGGGAAGGCTAGGCAGTAACTGGTTGTCTTACACTCAGCACTATCCAAAGAACTGACTGCTGCACCTCACCATTTACTGTGTTTGTGCAGAGGAAGGCAAGCCAATAGGAAAATATCTTTTTTTTCCTAATTAAGCAGAGACCTGCATTTGCTCATTGCTTAACTCCGAGAAAACAGGGAAGGCAATAGTGCTTAATGTCATAAAAGTTGTGATACAAAAATTCCAATATAAACTACACTATAAACACCATAGTATCTGTCAGCTAATTCTACACTAGCATATATGCATAAGTAATTCCCAAGTTCAAGTTGTATTCATTAAAGGTGAATCTCGCATGCGGAAACATTTTGCCATTGATCACATAGACCCATTGCTTGGCAGTGAGCTATGTAAAGAGATGACTGGCATCTATTACCATGTTCACTACCCATTTAGTCTTCATCCCATTAAAAATACAACCAAAGGATGGGCACTTATTAGTGACTGAACACATATTTACTCAAACTTATGTGTGAGCTGCACCCATGCACTTGAAAATGGATATTTGGTAGTAGTTCCCAAATGTCAACTATTCTACAGCTAATAAAAAGCACAACTGCATTGTTATATCATGTACATCTTTATGCTGACAATAGACACTGAAATTGTCTTATACATGTCTTAATGTGGACATCAATTCATCACAAATATGAACACGCGTACATACACAGTTGCATCTATTCTAATCACAAAATGTGTGTGTGCGTGTGTGTGTGTGTGTGTGTGTGTGTGTGTGTGTGTGTGTGTGTGTGTGTGTGTGTGTCTGAGTGAAACTGTAAGTGCATAATGTACATAATACACTGATAAACAGGTGCATATGTCTCACTTCTCCAACATGTATTCCTGACAGCTTATTGCATCTAATTTGAGAAGCTGTCTTTTAAAGTACACCTTCACATTGGAACCACAACATGAAATGCAAATTCCACACTTTGCACACAACTCTCATAACAGCATATATTATTTACATCATATAATGATGATGTCATCATCTATAAAGGGTGTATATCATATGAGTGAATCACACAAATTGCAAACGTTCATAATATCGAACGTACCAGACCTCAAAGTGCTTTTTCTGAGATCACAGTACAGTGAAGAATGGGATATTTGCCATTTCCTCACTGTAGTGCAATCTTGGAGTAGGAATATATATTTAGCGGGGGTTGTGGGGGGCACAGCCCCCCACAATAGGAAGTTTGAGGTCCAGTACATTTGATATTATGAGCTTTTGCAATTTGTGTGATTCGCTCATATGATATAGACCCTCTATAAAGACCAGTGTGACAAGAAAAAATCATACTTCAGAGATGGTGCAGTTATTAACTACTGTGTTCTGCAGATGGGAACAAAATACTTAGGTGTGGGTTAACTTACCACAACATCCACATTATGTTTGTATATGTATGTATGTATGTGGAAGTGTGTGTGCATAGTCAGAAGAGCATGAGTCTTTATTCTACTTAAAGCAATCCAGTCCTATGGAGAACAAATATTTTAACAGTTGTACATGCCTAAACATACATTTCATACAGGCCTTGCAACATCTTTTCCTAAACATAAAATGATGACATTATCCACTATAAATTGTTCAGCAACAATATAAAAGTCATATTTGTGCTGTAATGCTTGTGTTAAATACTGTGTTCTCTAACTTGTTTAATTTGCTAAGTAGGAGTTCTAATCTCACTACAGTCAACGTGTGCATGTGTGTGTGTGTGTGTGTGTGTGTGTGAGTCTCTAGTCAGAAAAGCATGAGTCTGTGCCTTGTTGTAAGCAGTTTAATCCCATGGAAAATGAATATTTTGACAGTTGTACATGCCTACACATCCATTTCATACAAGTCTTCCAACATCTTCTCCCAAATGGAATGATGATATTTGCTATAAATTGTCCAGCAACAGTACAAACCTCAGACTTGTGCTGTGGCACTTGCATTAACTGGTGTGTGCACTACATTGTATAACTAATTAGGTAGGGGTTCTAGTCTTACAGCTGTAAACTGTTGTTTGTGTTCAGTTAGTTCAAATTCTGGAGACCATTATAATACAGTGTGTGAGACACGTCTACTACCATCTTCTTTTCACTAGACACTGCTGATGTCATCAGTTATAAAACTATGATTTGTAAATAGTTAAATATGAGTTCTAGTCTCGCTCTGTTCAAGTGGTGTGTGTGCTGGTGGTGAGTTAGTTCATATTCTGGTGACTGTTTTAGAACCACATATGAGCCTCCTACTACCATCTTCTTTTCATTAGACACTGCTGATGTCATCAGCTATAAAGGTTTGTCTGACAAAATGAAAGCTAGACTTGTGCTGTGGCACTTGCATTGTATATGATTTGTAAATAGTTAAATATGAGTTTTAGTCTCCCTGTGGTCAACTGTTGTGTGTGCTCATGTTCAGTTAGTTCACATTCTGGAAACTGTTTTAGAATAGCATGTGAGACACTCCTGCTACCATCTTCTCACCAGACAATGCTGACATCATCAAATACAAAGAGTTATCTGACACTCTAAAAAATGGGCTTATGCTGTAGCACTTGTATTAAGTACTGCACCCTGTAGATAGTTAAGTAAGAGTTCTAATCTCACTGCAGTCAACTTTTGTGTTCATTCAAAAATCAGTGTGCTGGCAATTAATTTTAGAATGGCATGTGTGTCCACAGTTATGTCAGCCACTCCTCAAAACATATTCTAGTTAACATACACTGATAATGTCATCCTGCAAAAAGTGGACTGTGACACTCTTTAAGTCAAACTTGTGCTCTGGCACTAACATTAAGTACTGTGTTCTCCAGCATCTGTAACTCAGACAGGTAGGGACTCTAATCTGAAACCAGTCAACTTGAGTGTCTGGTCATTAAAATAATACTTTTGAGACAATTTTATACTGAGATGTGACTCTACATCTATGTCAGACTCTCCTTCCAATGTTTTTTTCTTCTCAGCATACAATGATGGTATCATCCTCTATAAAGTGCACTGTGATACTGTTAAAGTCAAGCATATGTGGTGGTGCTAGTTTTACATTGTATAGAACCCAACTTCTACACCTGCATATGTTTAATGTTCAAATCAGGCACAGTCAACTGCTTTGTGTGTAGTTGTTGATAAAGTACAGTCATTGTATGATCTTTTGAATCTTTTTTCATTTAACTACTACTTAGGAGAATCTTTAACATAGTTCCATGAATCCAACATCTTCTTTTTTCCTCTGTTCCTTTGTCTACATAAGATCCTTCCTGCAAAGGATGTCCTCATCTGAAAGATGCATACACACATCACGAAGCACAGTCCTTCCATGAGCCTCTGCAAGCCATCTCCAGACCACAGGATGTGTGATTGCTAATTCTGTCATGGGGTGGTGCACATGTCACATATGGACAGAGGCAGTATGTAATGCAATCGAACAAATACACACATACCCACATACCCTTATTATCTTCCACCATATGGCTATAGCGATTTGGTTTAAATGGTATAAAAATAGCTAGGATTTTATGTGATATTGGCTGTTAGCTTAGTAATGTCCTATAACCATATGAATATTGTATATGTCAATGTTGCTGTCATGCTGTTTATGTGCTATGTTGAGGTGAGGATGTACAGTACCTCTACAAGAGGGTATTACAATCTATAATGTGAGGTAATGTATTGATGGCTGCTGCTGCCATTTGATTACATGTTCCTTCCATAACAGCTGTAGCAATATCCCTCCTGAGAACTGTTGACATGGGATGATACTATGTATATTGTTGGCTTAGTAAGGCTTGTATTTTTGTAGTGGAGCATATCAGCATTCTACACAGTTTTCATTCAACCATCACAGAGACACTTGCAGTATGGCACATGTGTGCAAGTTTATATATATCATCATTAAATCCTCTGTGACATATATCAGTATCGCATTGTACTGATTGCATGGGCATATACGTCTTGCTTCATTCACATGTTGTAATGCTGTTATATACATAAACATATAACAACCTTGTAGAATTAATTGCATGCACAAGTGTGTTGCTGTTCATAAGGATTACTGAGGTGGTCCCCAGCAGCACTTTGTTACTGACAGTATCTGTGTCAGTAACTGCTCTGCATGAACCACATTCCATGAACCACATTTACATCATTTGTAATGTGTCCATATAGGGTATTAAGTCCCTCTCACATAGCCTTCCAATGAATAACATATAGGCATATGATGTACAATTGGTGTAACTATATAACACAGGTACAGTTGTATGACTGTGTGAACAATACCACTGTGTGGCATGTGATTTATACCCAAGGTTGTATGTGGAGGTGTTATCAAAAATATATATATTTTTAAAATAAGTATGAAATGTTAAGAGGAACACGGAACTAAGTGTAGAGCTGTTTGTGGATGCCATCACCCATACTTAACCAGAGAAAACAGACAATCTGCAAATTGACAGTTTGCCTCAAAATGCACTCCCCTGTTGTCACTGTCCACCAGAAAAAGTATACATGCAAATATCAGGGGTCTGAATGGAGAGATGAAAAATCAGCAAGCAAAGGAGAGTAGTAGTGCTGAAATTGAATTCATCCTCAAGTCTTGGTGAGTACCTTCATGAGGTGGACCCTGTTTTTCACAAAATCTCATCAAGGCGACACTGATATATAAACTGTATTTATATAGTATATATCATGGACAGAAGTAGGTCAGCCATAAAAAAAAAATAGCTGGGTGCCCAAGACCCAGAATTAAAAAGTGCCCAGTCCTGGTAGGTGCACTGGTGCAAGGACTGGAAAAAGTGACAGTGTAGAATCCTCAAAATATGAAAACATTCCTACAATGGGGCCAGACCAGGCCCAAGGGGAGGATAGCCCCCCCCATGGTAGAAGGAAGTAGCAGTCCACAAAAATTACAAAAAACTGATAGGCCAAAGAAGAGCCATAAAGATGATAGAGTGCACTATTAAGGATAAGACAGAACTTATGTAGTGTTACTATTATGCAAAAAACCCGGAATTTCCAGATACAAGATATACAAAAAGAAAGATTAAGAGATAAATTAGAGGAGAGAAAAATACTTCAACAAGAAAAACTGTCAGAGACTTCAAATAAAAATGTGTGGTCATTAATACAACATATTTGTGAAAAACAGTATATAGACCAAGAAACTTTCACCTGTTTGGAAAAAGAAGCATCTAAGGAAGTGTGAAAATATAAACAATAAAACTCAGATATTTTTGAAAAGTAAAAAAGAAATAAGACATGGGAAAGAAAGAGAGATTTGATACGGTGCAATATTTATGCAAAGGTGAAAGCCAAATTAATCGACATTAAGAAAGCAAACCCAAAAATATTTGAAGAGAAGTACAGGCAAAGGCATCCAGACATGGAAAATTTTATAATAAAAAAATATGACAAAGAAGGAATGTAGAAAAGAAGATTAGTAAAGTAGAAGTAAAAAAAAAAAATAGTAGGTGAAGTTATGGAGTGCCTGTGAAGTGAAGGATTTGATGTAGAAGATCTAGCACAGGTTATATCACAGCATGATGGAACAAGTCCCCAAAGTAAGGAGGCACATGAGGATCAGGAGATATCTGAAGAAGAAATATGGACGTGGAAAAGAAAAAGTGATTTAATATGGTGTAATATCTATGCAAAGGAGAAACAAAACTAATCAATACACACAAAAGAAAAAAAAAAACAACACCAAAGATATTTGAAGAGAAATACGGACAAAGGAATCTGAACATGGAAAACTTTGCAATACAAAAAAATAAGAAGGCAAAGAGGAAAAGTAGAAAAGGAGATTAGTAATGGAGAATTTAAAGAAATAGAAACTGAGGTTATGGAGTACTGTCGAAATGAAGGATTCAGTGTATAACATCTAATTCAGAAAGGACCATAACAGGATAGAGAAATGGACCTCCAAATTAAGAGGAAGCCAGTGGAATGGGAAGCAATTGGCCAGTTGTTATATGGAGATATTTTGGAGTCTTCCACAGGAAACCAGTATAAATGTTCACTTGAAGCTAGACAGCAAGGGAAGGGACAGGAAATGGTGTAAAATCTGATGCATTCAATGTTGAGGAGTGATAGGCCAGTGAGTATACATTTAACAGAGCAATGGATGGCACAGGATAAAATTGAAGAGAATGTGCCACAGGAAGATACTATAGAACTTTTTATAGAATGCCCGCAGGAAATGGAAAACAAAAAATGTGCCCTCAGTTTAGAAGAAAATAAGCTAAGAGAAGAGTTGCTTGATTTTAATAGACATAGATAGACATATTAAGATCAATAAAAGAAATAGACTGCAGAAGGTCAATAAAACCCAAAAAGTCAGACATTTGATAAAACAAATGAACACTGTAATTAGGACTATCCATAGAGATCCATGCAATATAACAGAAGTAAACAGGATATATTACTGTGCATCTAAATTAATAACTGATAAAGTTCTACCACAAGAACACAGGATAGTAGGGGGAAGGAAGGGGAGAAACTGAATACCATCATGGAAGTATCAAATAGAGAAAACTATAAAGCAATTAAGACAAGAAGTGTCACTGTGAGAAGAATATAGAAGAGGGAACAGATCAACAAAAATACTAAGAAAGATAGACATGATCAAAGCAATGCGTAATATTACAACACACCAGGATCTATTGTGTACTTTCTCAAATAAACAAAAAATCTCAACACAGGTGGAAAAACTTGGAAGATACACAGATAAATATAAAGGAAAAGTACAACATAAGCAATTTATTTGTGACTCAAAAAAGTTTTATAGAGAATTGAGAAACAAGGTAAAAGGAATTGAAAGACCTCCAAAAAGAAGAAAAAGATACATTATGGAGAAGTATCTATGATGATCCTGTGGAACATAAAGATGCTAAATGTATAGAAGAAGTAAAAGAAAGAATAAGAAGTTTAAAGGTACAGGATATGAAATATTATAAAGTAACAGCTAGAGAGATTGAAGCAAAGTTAAGAAAAGCCTCTAATTGGAAAACCCAGGCCCAGATGCAGTACCTAAGTTTTGGTTAAAGGAATTAACATAAAATAAAAAACACTGAAGGCAGCAGAAAGACAAGTCCACAAAATTAGCGTAAAAACTGTTTAATCAATGCTTTCATCAATTAGACTTCTTCAGAAATACAAACAATACAAAAACATCCACATTTATATACTGTCCTACATTAGAAACTAATTACTTAATTAAAAAGCAATTAACTTCAATTATTAATAAAAACTTACTTAACCCTTTATGTGAAAAACATCACTGTATAGTCATATTCCAATCAAGCAAAAAACATTTTATGTTCACCATATCGTTTAAACCTGGTGGGGTATCTGCACTCAACTTTAACTGCCATAATGTCTCTTTCCTTTCTACGCTATTCTTCAAATTACCACTCTTTAAGTCTTTTTGTACGTACTCTAAAATAGAAAAAAATAAATTTTCTTGTAGAAAGTACATGTTACAGAATGCTTAAATCAAGCATTGTTGTCATCTTTTCTTTTTATGGCATAATAATGCTTTTTAATTTGTTTACTTAAATTTCTAGTGGTCATGCTTATATAATACACAGGACATCCTGAACATAAGGCAATATAGACCACATTTTGAGTATTACAGTTAAACCTACCAGGTACACTAATAGTATAATTTAAATTTTGTAAACTAGCATAAGGACCCTCATGTATATACCTACAAGTGCTACAACTATGACACTTACATACCCTTAGATTTATCTGTAGATGGGAGGAAAATTCTAGAATCATTTTTTTTCCAATATACTTTTAATAGTATTCACTTTTTTATGTACAAAAAATGGTGTTTGACCTAAAACCAAGTGTAAATCGCTGTTTCCGGAAATTATTTTTCAGTTATTACAAATAACTGATTTTATTTTGTTTCTATCCACTGTCATTTCTAAAACATATATAGGAACTACTGAGGAAACATGACAGGTGTCACCTTATCCACTACATTATTAACTAAAATAGGTTGAACATCTATACTCCTTCTATGTTTAATTTCTAAAGCTGTCCTATCTAATAATGCTAATGTATATCCTCTAATCAAAAACAACTTACTGATGAAATCGCTTTCCTTGAAAAATTCTGAATCATCACTGGTCATACGGGAAGCTCTTATATACTGTCCCTTAGGAATGTTTTGTTTCATAAAACTAGGATGGTTGCTATGGTAATGAAAATAGTTATGTGTTTTTCTTATATATTTTACTAGAAAACTTTTTGTCCAAATTGTTCCAACTTAAAACAACATCTAAATAATTCACTTTGTGTCCTACTTCAAGGGTGAATGTTAAAAAAATCACAACTCTCATTGAGCTGATCAAGAAAAATTGACACACGTTGATGGACCCTTTAATAACAAAAAACAAATCATCAATAAAATATTATACTAGAAACAACATTTCAGAAAACAAACTAATAGTGGGTAGAATTTCCTTTTCCCACCATCCCATAACCAAACCAGCATAAGCTGGAGCTACCGTAGCTCCCATTGCTACTCCTTAGAGTTGCCTATAGTATTTCTTGTGGAAAATAAAAAAAATGTTTTCTAACAATTCCAACAAAAAACTACATAGTTTGACTGTGGAATCTGTCCATGTATTGTATTTGTACAAAAAGTTAGAAACATATTCCAGACCCTCTAGTTCTGGTATGGAGGTACACAAAGAGGTTACATCCACTGCTAATATGAAAAAATATCATTGTTCAAGTCTGTAACATATTCATGAAAAATAAACAACCTAATTTGGTTAAAAAATGACCATGGATCTTTAGTATTGGAAAGTACTTTCTGAAATAAAGGATTTAGAATGGAATCTAAATATAAAGAAATGCCTTCCGTTACACTTCCGGAAGAAGAAACTATAGGCCAAAAGGGTGGGTTTGTAAGATTCTTCTGAATCTTGGGTATACCAAAAAGGATACCCACTCTGGGACTGTCCACAGTTAAAAACAACTGTATAACTCATCTGATAAATCACCATTCATAAAATAGTCGTACAAGGCATATTTTATAAACCTATTGCTCCTCTCAATACTTTCATAATTAACTTCATGATATTCATTTTTATCATTTAAAATTTCTCCATTGCTTTGATATAATCAGCAGCACCCATAACTACCATCCCACCCCCCTTATCGGCCTTCCTAAAGCTTAACTCATGCTCATTCCTAAAATCCAACAATATTTTCCTTTCATCGTTGCTTAAATTAAAGTAAGTGTACACAGGTTTATCATTCAATAATAATCTAATGTCTTTTTCACAGAATGCTTCAAACACTTTAAGTGTACCATGTAGTGCTGGATTAAACTCGGAAGGGTTTTTTAAAACATTAGGTTCTACTAAGTTCACATCTTTTAAAATATACTTAAGGTTAGTTTTCTGGTGAACATTTTAAGTTCTAACAAAGTACTAGCCAAATTGGCTCGTTTACTAGGAACAAAATTGAAGCTTAACTTCAATTCTTGCAAATCTGCAACAGAAAACTCAATATCTGTTAAATTAAACAGTTTTGTGTCCACACTCACATTAAAGTGAAAATCATCAACTATCTCCGAAACCAATTTCTCCCACGACCCTGTTTGGGTCCTGACACTTTTGTCAACACTTTGCAGTTTTTTGAATGCATATTCTTAGTGTTTTCTACAGAATTGGTGTTAGATGAAACAGTACCTGATATAGCTGGGGTCACTGATGCAACAGATGTACCAGAGCCTTCACTGTGGTGGCGCATAGCTTCTGACGCCCTAGCTACACTAGCCGTTCATTTATTAGTGAGATTGAAAATGGTATTACCATTTCTCACTACAGAACTGTACATACTTTTGCAGTGTCCTTTAGTATTCCACTGGGAAAGTCACAGCCGGTGATTCTCTCTTTGCAAACTCTGTAAGTAGATCCTGGAACACTCTTCCAGCTGATATTACCTTACTTTCCACCTTAGGTCAATTTAAAACTAGACTCAAACAACATTTGTCACTTAACTAGCTATGTCAATGTATCAAGCCTGGCTAACTCTCTCTAGAATGTGTAAAAATCTGTTAACCAGTTTACTGTGTAATTTAATTTAATCCTGACTTGCGCTCAGGATTAACTGTAACCTGTGGAACTTGTTTAACTTGCTTACTTATGTAATCTCTGTAAATAGTCTGTTTGTAGTATGTAATGCTGGTATTATGTAATGCTGTATCTGCTTACCCTTGGAGCTTTTCTCCCCGGGCCTCTGCTGAAAATGGACATGCAGCCAATCGGACTATCCCGGTCAACAAATGTAAAATAAAAAAATAAAATAAAAATGTCCAGAAGATTGCTGCCTCTTATCAACATTAATAAAGAAAGCATTTCCATTATTGTATTCTATGATGTCACAATCTATTTTCTTGAGCTTTCTTTGTATAATCAATTGCTCATGTTTATCAACAGTTGACAGTACTTCATTGTACTCAGTGGAACAATCATTTTGACCCTTTAACTGTACTTTAATGTTTCTATCAATTGCATCAGGTTCACCTTTTAATGTATCAGTATTTTGGTTGTTACATTTTTGTAGCAGCTTTAAAATGCCTATGCCAGCATTGTTAAAAAAGTAACCAGTTCTTGAAAAAAGAGATCTTCCCGCACTCCGTTTGGAGATTTTAAGAACCTTAGCCCCATAGGGACTATTTCAGAAGCAATACTCCTTTCAAAGTACTTATTTTCTACAACCATCGCTCTATGCTTTTAAGACCCTTTTCCAGCTCAAAAAACTGGTCGGTCAAATTATCATTGTCATTATCTCCAGTGGAAACAACTGAATTTGTAAATAAATAAATAAATAAAAGGGTCAGAAGAGAAGTTTAAAGCTGATGTGGCATCTCTATAAAAACTTCCTTATTAGAATTGTTTAGTTCCACTTTCTTATTAACAGATGAACCATCTCTGTTACTAAATGAACTGTTAGATGAACGAGGCATGTTACCAGTGGTAGTTGCTTCGATGTGACAAAGTTTTTTGGTTAAAACAGCCAGAGATTTCTGAAACTCACCCAAAATGTTTACAAATTCTTCCATCACCAACTGTTGGCTGTCCAAAACAACATGCAGGGTAAGGTTAAGGAGCTCGTCTTCTGGTGCACATGCCATGACGGTAAAGCCAAGCTTCAAACAAACCACCAAAAACCAGGACTCAGTATAAACCAAAATGGATAAAATAAGAAACACTGAAGGCAGCAGAAAGGCAAGTCCACAAAATTAGCGTAAAACTATTTAATCGACACTTTCGTCAATCAGATGTCATCAGAAATACAAACAATACAAAAACATCCACATTTATATACTCTCCTGCACTAAAAACTAATTACTTAATTAAAAAGCAATTAACTTCAATTATTAATGAAAACTTACTTAACCCTTTATGTGAAAAACATCATTATATAGTCAATTTCCTGTCAACCAGAAAACATGTTATGTTCACCATATTGTTTAAACCTGGTGTAGTATCTGCCCTCAACTTTTGGTGGGGTATCTGCACTCAGCTTTAACTGCCATAATGTCTCTTTCATTTCCACTCTATTCTTCAAATTACCACCTAAGTCTTTTTGTACATATGTTAAAATGGAAAATATACATTTTTTGTACAGAGTGCATGTTACAGAATGCCTAAATAAAGCATTTTTGTCATTTTTTCTTTTTATGGCATAATAATGCTCTTTAATTCAGTTATTTAAACTTCTAGTGGTCATGGGGAATTTCTAGAATTGACCCTCCTGTCTATAAACAAATCTAAGGGTATGTACAAGTGTCATAGTTGTAGCACTTGCAGGTATATACATGAGGGTCCTTATGTTAGTTTGCAGCATTTAAATTATACTGTTAGTGTACCTGGTAGGTTTAACTGTAATAGTGAAAATGTGGTCTATATTGCCTTATGTTCAGGATGTCCTCTGTATTATATAGGCATGACCACTAGAAGTTTAAATAAATGAATTAAAGAGCATTATTATGCCATAAAAAGAAAAAATGACAACAACGCTTTATTTAGGCATTCTGTAACATGCACTCTGTACAAAAATTTTATTTTTTCTATTTTTAGAGTATGTACAAAATGACTTAGTGGGTAATAATTTGAAGAATAGAGTAGAAAGGAAAGTTACATTAGGGCAGTTAAAGTTGAGTGCAGATACCCCACCAAGTTTAAACGATATGGTGAACATAAAATGCTTTTTGTTTGACAGAAAATTGACTACATAATGATGTCTGTTTTTCACATAAAGGGTTAAGTAAGTTTTTATTAATAGTTGAAGTTAATTGCTTTTTAATTAAGTAATTAGTTTTTAGTGCAGGAGAGTATACAAATGTGGATGTTTTTGTATCGATTGTATTTCTGATATAGTCTGTTTGACGAAAGAGTCGATTAAATAGTTTTATGCTAATTTTGTGGACTTGTCTTTCTGCTGCTTCAGTGTCTTTTTTATTTTATTAATTTTGGTTTACACTGAGTCCTGTTTTTGTGTGGTTTGTTTAAAGGAATTAACATCTTTGCACAAAGATTTGGATTCCTATGAGTACAACGAAAATGCATTTTGTCGAATGCATTTTCGTCGACACATGTAGAGCGAACAGGCAAAACAGCAAAGCAGCTGTTCAGCGAATTCTTTCCCTGGGAAAGAAGTCGCTTGACCATTTCGTTGTTTTGCTATGTTCTGAAGTGTAGTGTGGTCCCTTGTCCGGTATAGCTCCCGAGGTGATTGTGCAACAGTTACTGACCTTAGGGTTATGGTGCGGGTTGAGGTAAGTGCATATGTATGAAAGTGTTTATTGTTTTATATTTTGTGTTAGATGTATGGTTCAGTTACGTGTGTATGTGTTTTCAGCTGTTTACTTTTGTTTTGGGGGGGTAGAATTAGGCTTAAGGTAAGTGTGTATGTGTTTAGAACTGTTTATGTAAATATGTGAGAGTTACTGACCTTAGGGTTAGAGTGCGGGTTAAGGTAAGTGCATATGGTTTAAAATGTTTACTGTTTTTTGTTTTTTCATTAAATGTATGGTTGGGTTATGTGCATATGTGTATTTAGTTGTTTACTGGTTTTGGGGGTTAATTAGGATTAGGGTATGTATGTTTGTGTTTAGAAGTGTTTAATGTTTTTTTGTTTTTTTTTTTTTGCGGGGGTTGGAACAGCGATTTCTTTCCCTAGGAAAGAAATTGCTGTTCTGTGGATTCGACATTTTCCGCTTTTGATGAAAATGTGTCGATGAAACATTGTTCACTGTTTTTAGCGTTCGATGTTGCAATATAGACCCCAAAGATTTAGCCTATTTATATACACACCACGAGCAGACACCAACCTGGCTAACAACAGGAAAAACAATGTTCCTACCTAACAGTGAACCTGCAAGCTACCCTAAAACATATAGACCAATAACTTGCCTCCCAATGATGTATAAAGTATTCATGGAAATTGATGCTGACAGAGTTTATAGTCATTTAGAAGAAAACTCACTTATGGCAATAGAACAAAAGGGCAATAAAAGTAAGTCATATTGAACAAAGGACATTTGTTGTTAGTTATAGTGGTGAACTGTAAAAAGGGGAAGAATCTAAGTATGGCATGGACTGACTATAAAAAAAGCATTTGATAGTATCCCACATTCATGGATAAAAGAGTGATTAAAAATGTATAAGATACACCCTACACTGATCGACTACATTACAGTGACCATGAAACAGTGGCAGACCACTTTGCAATTAAGCCATGATAAAGGACAAATTATTATTCTAAGGATAAAAATTCAAAGGGGGATAGTTCAGGGTGACTCTGTCACTGCTGCTATTCTGCCTTACCATTAATCCATTAAGCTGTCTGCTTAACAGCTTAGACCATGGCTATAATTTGCCTCCTAGAAAACAACAAAGTGTAAAGACTTCTCATCTTCTTTTTGTCAATGATTTACAACTGTATAGCTCATCAGATGAGGAACTGAAAGCACAACTGCAAGTTGTCAAAACTTTTTCAGATGATATAAGAATGTGATTTGGTCTTAAGAAATGTGCAAAATCAACCTTTAAAGCAGGAAAACTGCAACACCAGGAAGACATCAGTTTGAATGTAATATAAAAGAACTTGAGCAATAGGGAGTGTATAAATATTTGGGAACTGATGAAGGATCAACAATAAAACATGAACAAATGCAAATAAAACTTAGTAAGGAATACTTTAGAAGACTTATATTAATCCTGAAAACAGCATTGACATCTAGGAACACAATCCAAGCTATAAACCAATTTGCTCTTCCTGTCCTAACTTACAGTTCTGGAGTAATTAACTGGCCCCAAAACATGTTGGATAGATTATATAGGAAAACAAGAAGCATGTTTGATGCTCACCAAATGATTTATAAAAAATCAATGCATATCAAGATTATAAATTCCCCATTCTGAAGGCGGGTTGGGCCTCCTTGAAAATGATTACATGTATAGATCTGCAATCTTGGGACTACACACATATTTGCTAACCTTACAGGACCCTAACATAGTGAAAGTTTTGAAACATGAGGAGAATAAATCTAAGTTGACTTCTCTACTTACTCTAGCAGAAGCGTATCGGCATCAAGCAGGAATGGAAATCAAACCAGAAGTAGATAAAAATCAGTCAACAACTGAATGTGCCAAAAAACAGAAGAAAGAATATATGGTGAAGGACCAGATGAGAAGGCAATAAATGTGGAAAATGCATAAATGTAGTTGCAAGCATAGAAAACTTCTGGAAGAACCTCATGTTGATTAGGAATGAATGCGGGAATGGTTAAGGAAAGGCAAATTCAAACCAAGAGAAGAAAGTTTAATATTGTTGGCCCAAGATAGTGAGCTGCATACACGTTGGTTTACAAAGTCCACTGAACATGTGGAAGAAACAGACAAATGTAGGTTTTGTAAAACCGAATTGGAAACAGTCGCACATCTCTTTACTTGTTGTGACATACTAATGGTAGAAGGACTGTGTACGGAAAGGCATAATAATGTGGCAAGATTGTTGCACTGGGGATTGTGCAAACATTATGGTATTGAAGTGGCTGAAAAACACTGGAAACATGAGCCACAAAGCATCATAGAAAATGATGAAGTTTGCATCGCATGGGATCATCCATTACCAAAGGTTCAAAAGATAGATGCTAGAAAACCAGATATAGTGGTCCATGAAAAGAAGATAAAAGTAGCATTGATCATTGAAATCGCCACACCCAGTGACTACAGTGTCTTGCATAAAGACACAAAATCTTAAAATATCAGGATTTGCAGGCAGAAATGAGAGCAATGTGGAAGAAAGATACCCAGACAGTCCCAATAGTAGTAGGAAAAATGGGCGTTATAAAAAAGAATCCATAACTGTATTTAAATATGTTACCAATCCATGTAACTCCATATGAATTATAGAAGGAGTCATTACTGGACACATTGTGGGTCCTACAAAGAGCACTTCTGGCTGAAATCAAAGATATTTAACAATAATAATTTCATGGACTTTAACTGTACTTTGACTTAGGAATGGGGTGCATTCCTGTCATGGTATTAGATACCCAAAAGAGTTGGAGAAATTAACAAAGAGCAAACATCACTCAGTTTATTTTCTCAGGGGAACAGCTCATCTTTGAGCTCTCTAAGGCTAGAAACACAGAATCAATGGGCCTGTCAACATCCCAGGTTGGCTATACAATAACTTTATACCTGACGTAGCAGGCACACTTGGATCCCTACTTAAACACAACCTACAGACAGCTTATGTTCTGGCAGAGGGATTATCTATCTGAACAAAGAGGGACCTTCACCTGATACAGGGAATTATAGACCTAGAATCCTGACTCTTCTCACCTGGAAGGCAGACCAAAGTCTAATCATGGACCTTATCAGAAAGGACACAGGTAATCCTGACTGTGTATCCAATCCATTTGTGATTCATTAAAACTACATCATGTCTGTTCCATCTAGTTGATATCTTCAAGAAGGTCACTAATGATGCACATGAGGAAAAGACTCTCATCCCACATAGCTTAATCTGGCCAAGGTATTTGACACAAATCCACAGTCCGTTATTACAGAGGAATTGTCTCAGGTGAGCATAAACATCTATGTCACCAAGTGGGTAGACAAATGCATCACAGAGAGGGCACAATAATGTGAAAGTGTATAAAGTCACTTCTAGAAAAACCTGTAGTCCAGTGATTATGTCTGTAACTCTGGGTTCTGTACTAGGCCCTTTCCTGCTCAGTATTTAACTCTCAGAAGTCAAGACAAATGTAAACATCCTTGTCTAACCATCTTTGTGGATGACTGCAAATTGTGTGGAATTTTTAAATTCCAGAATGTTATTGATTTACTGCAGAAAGTATTAACACACACAAATAATTGTCAGCAAAGCCACGGAGACAAAATAAATGAAAAAAAATCATAATTAGCCTCTTTCTGAAAGTAAATTCACAGGCTAATTACAATATAGTCAAGTCAAGTCAAATTTTATTTATATAGCACTTTACAGACATAAAATGCCACCAAAGTGCTTTACAAAAAAATAGAAAACAATAACATTCAAACATAATCAATCATCCTACACTACTAAAAGCCAAATCATAAAAATAAGTCTTAAGCTTTGATTTAAAAACTGCCACTGAAGAAGACTGCCGAATATAAAGTGGAAGCTCAAGTGGAAGTGAAAATATAGACAGAACACCCCTATGAGCAGACCAAGTGATACGTTACCTGGGTAATCAGGTACATAATCAGTGGAACTTACACCAGCATGTGCCCACAGTGGTGACAAATTCCTTATATATAGCACCACTACTGAGTATGGGCAGGCCATCCACATCAAAAGACATTATAATCCCATTGTTTTCAGTGCTCATCACACCATTGATTTGAGTATAATATGCACTTTTGCATGCACCTCACCACTTATCTTCAAGGGTGAGTAACTGGGAGGGTGGCTTAATGGCTAAGGCGTTTGCCTTACAAACACAAAGTGCAGGGTTTGTGTCTCACAAGGGATAACTGGCTAGGCTTAAAATGGCTTGCAGGGGCAGTTAGCCTCGTACTAAACTATGAACCTATGAGTGTATTATTTTTACCACAGTCAGCTTCTACATATCTTTTTGGTCTTACATAAGTATTCTTTATGATGCATAACCATTAGGAGTTGACAGTGCAGAAATCCCTTCAAGGTGTTCTACAAGATGCATGTGTGATATGGCTTCCTGTGATGCACCCAGTTAATACGCAGCTCATTGACAACACTGATGGCACGGGTTATATTCTTGCAAGTGTGGATTGTGGCATATATGTGTTGTTCAAACCTCCCAACTAGCCAGGATTGCTTGTAATGTAAACTACATGTGTACATTGACATGTCCTTATTTGGGTTACATTACTATGTTTCACTTGTCATCTTCCCCTTTCTTCATGCCCACCATTCATGTCTGTGTCTCTTTTCAATACAGATACTTCCCCAGACTAGATTATTTATAATACAATCTATGTGCAATGGATGATCAACACAAAACATTTATTTCAGTATGCCAAAAAACATAATAGATGAGTACACTTTTGTATAATGTTAGTACTGCAGTAATTGCCTTACTTTTTGCCATAAAATTCAATCAGAAAAAATGAAATGAGAGTATAGCACAGCTTAAAACAAAGACTTTAATAAAATAGGTAAGCTTTTCTACACTAGACACTTCATCACACCATAAACTAAAACAGATGCAGTTTTGCCATGTAAATATAATTTGATACAAAGTAACCATACAGATCATTTAAACTAAGCAAGTGATTTAAGGTGGGGCTGTAAAGAAACAGTCTCACTGAAATCGTAACGTTTATCAACCTACAAATTGATGATTCAAAGCATCTCACAAGCCTCACTTTCATTGTTAACATCACCCAGTACAATATAAGTTGTAACACTAAAAACATAAAACTATGTCCATCACCCTCTTTGATAACATGCCAAGCGAGCGCATTATTTTCATCCCTCATCTGGATATCATACAAGTGTTCGCGAACACATTCTCGTTTTGCCCACATAAAATGCAGGACATTTCTTGCATCTAGCTAGATACACTATATTCTTCAGTAGAGCAGTCTGCATGTAAGGATATGTTTGTCCTAGTGGTCATTGTGTCTGTTCGCTCAATCTCACAGAACAAGTTTGCCCACAGGTAAACTTGTCTGCATGTCTAAATGTGTTTCTGCTGCTTTACATGGTTTCCTTGCCGGAAACACTGTTAGTAGCTGTGAACCCTCACTTGTATCCATGTAAGCACGATGAGCGGCATGCATATGCAAATAGCACTGCTGCTCTTTGTTCAAACATGTAAACTCTGTGTAGGATTCGCAGTCCTATACAGAGTTTATTGAATCCCCAGATATGTCTAAATATATATAAATATATAGATATAGATATGCAAATAGAAGCACACACACACACAGACACACACACACACACACACACACACACACACACACACACACACACACACACACACACACACACACACACACAGTGTAACTGTTTTACTTAACATCACTTAAAGAAATCCCAATCCCTCAGAGCCACACACTCCAGGGATCTAAACCTTGTCATCACAATAAACAAAACATGCCGGAGGGATAGGTACCTGACCCAAAGACTCCCCAGACTCTGGAACAGATTACGCATACATGTCAAGCAGAGTGCCTCTTTGGTCCTCTTCAAAAGGAACCTTGATGATTGGATGGGAGAAAGGAAATTCACCCCAGGGATCACGTCGGGGTCCAGGGAAGTAAATAGTGTGGGAAGAAATAGCCAGGGAATTGTTATGGCTAGGCTTGTATAGGCCCTAGGGCTGATAGTCTAGTACCAACCTATGAACCTAACAACCTTGGAATCGGGCTCATTGAAACTCACTTTTGTAGCATTCAATGGAATTTCATCTGATTAACTTGTACACAGTATATCTGGCTTAAGTGTAGCAGTGTAAGTGAATAGCTGTGTTGGGTTCCCTTATACTGCAATTGTGTGATGTTGTATATGTATATGCTAAGCTTAGCTGAAAGTGGGGTAGGGGAATTTGTGTTTTCCTCACTGTTGTTTGATCTTAGAGTTGGTATATTCAAAGTTGTGAGGCTGTGGATTCATGGCCTTCCATATAGGTTGTGCAGGGTGGTTTGCCTTCCTGCCAAAACATTGTTTTGATTACTATGGTAAACTTTCATGTTTTTGGATAAGTTCAACATACCTGTCCAGTTTGCCAGGCTGTCCTTCCATGTTTTCTGTCTTGATGTACCTCAATATCAGTGATTTGATATAGACTGTATATGTACACATATGTCTAAATCTAACTAGTTATCTATATCTATATATCTATATAGATAGATAGATGTACACATATATGCTTATATGAGGTCATGTTAACATGTGTGCCTGCCAACTTCCCAAATGGAAACCACAATACATCAAAAACAGGAATGTTGATGCACCAGTACACATGCTCTGAGAAACAACCTCTGTACATGCAAAACTAAAAATAAATAACATTGTTTTTTGCAGGGTGGAAATCCCCCTTTACTTCTCTGCTAATTTTATATACTAACTCTGAGATTACACAAACTCAAGGAAAGGCAATTTTCCCAGATCTCAAGAATTTTGCGAAGTTGGACAACTGTTGACCAACTGTTTATTCGACCAAAAGCAGTTGACTAAACACATGGTGACTAAATACGCTGTCGACAAAGCATCTATGCCCATGCGTATAGATAGATAGATAGAGAGAGAGATAACCTGACTCCCAGATTTACAAAGCAGTAACTTATTGCTTTGACAGCAGTGCATAACTGTAGCTAACTTACCTTCACAAACAAATGACAGCTCCTGAAGAATACATTTTAAAATTACAACCATCTGCATGTATGTAAACAGAAACAATGAAAACAAAGGAATAAATGGAAATTGATCGCATTCATACTTTCTTCAAGAACAGTTTTAGACTACTTGTGCTATGGAAACAGTGCAATTTTATGAGAGAGATAGTGTTTTCAGCATGTTTGCTTGTGTGTTTGTGTGTGTGTGTGTGTGTGTGTGTGTATGTGTGCGTGTGTGTGTGTGTGTGTGTGTGTGTGTGTGTGTGTGTGTGTGTGTGTGTGTGTATGTGTGCGTGTGTGCGTGTGTGTGTGTGTGTGTGTGTGTGTGTGTGTGTGTGTGTGTGTGTGTGTGTGTGTGTTCATACACGTGCATGGCACATACTATAATTATAACCAGAGTGCACTGGTTTGTAGCAAACTACTGCACTGATGAATTAGTAGGTTTGTCATCAACAGTCAGACCAAATTGCCCTCAGAGCCCTGCAGAGGAATCAGCCTCTATGAAAGTATAACGTGCAGCTCTTAGGAGACTGCTGACTAAAGGGCAAAAATCCATGTTTGAAGTGAGCTGCTGTTTGCTGATAGACTAGGTAGCATTTATCCCCTCACTTAATAATGTTTTATCACAGAGCAGGAAAACAGCATTGCTAGAACACAACATAAATGCATAAGTACATATATTTTTGAAGGTCACTAAATTATTATGTTCAAAACAGCTCATAAATGACTACCTATATTATCTGCCCATTGTGGTCAGTGTCTAGACATGCAATGGCAAGCAATTTGAGAAATTCCACTGTGATTCACTGAAGATTTGGGCTACACATAATGACAATTGCAAAATGCATACTTTTGTGAGAGAGGATGTGTCAACTAAAGTTCAGTTGTTAAATATCAGTTTAGTGGCTGTGATAGAAAAGACAGATAAGAATACTGGGACATGTAGCTTGCTGACTTCTTTGTGTATCTGATGTTTGTTTGTAGCTTGCAAATTGGACTTTCAGAATGTTACAGCATTAAATAATTAGCTTGCCTAGATGAAAATAGAAAATAATGTTACACAGTGAAAGCTAGGACTTAATGCTAAAGATGCTACTGGGGAGCTGTTACACTGGTGGGTAATGCCCTTTGTATGAGGTGCTAGACCAGTCAATGCCTTATTCCATTCCAGTCGTTTTAACGAAATATTACATTTTTCATAAGACTACTCACTGACTGATGCAACTAGCAATGATAATTTGTTTACTGCAACATAGGACATTTGGAATACAATGTATGTTCTATATGTTCCAGAAGGTTCTAGTGAGGTATACAAAATGTATGCCACAATACATAACAGTATTTCTGAAACACAGAGTCTAGTAACTGCATAAAATTAACAAGTTACATTTATTGTAGAACATAGAAAGCTGATGTGGGTGTTAATGGACCTCCTCATACTAGTACTGATTGCTGATGTATTTCATACAACATAATGTGTTGAAGAATAAATGATTGATTCACTTAGTAAGGACAAACAAAACCAGTAACAAAGCCATTTGCCAGTGAGTCCTTGATGGGGAAGACTATACGCTGAAACCCTATCAGGCTGGTTTCACATAACACTGGCAACAGGGATTGATATAATAATTCAAAAATATTTTTTTTTTGGCCTGTTTCCCTCTTGTGTGAACTGCAGCTCAAATCTTAAATTTTTCTTCAGCATTTACCAGATACACTACCTATATTTCCTGAGGAATCTTGAGGCAATATTAAGCTGCACTACAGTGAACCAGTTGGGCTGAGTACACTTTCAGGGAAGCTGTTTGCCACTGCTTAAAAAAAATTGTATCTTCCCAAGAGCTATGTGATTCGCTGTCAGCCTAATACATGTTTTTTTCCTGACACTTACTGTATGCTTTTTGGTTCAGCTGTGTTCTTGTACATCTGATCACCAATGCCTGGTACTTGAATGGCTCAAATGTATACATTGAGACTTTTCTAGTAGTATACTGTCGTTTGGTGAGTGTTCTCCAGCACAGGAGACCCTGCTTCTCTTCCTCTCCCCCCTCCTTAAATCTCTTCTTTTGTCAGATAAGATTTTAATACAATGTGTGTGCAGCTTATCAGTAATTAGCAGTCTGTGTGGATGCATGGAATGTGAGAATTACTAAGTTGTGTTATATATTGTAAATATCTCGTATTATTTTTTTCTTATCTGTGTTCCTGCTGACCATAAAGCCAATAGCACTGCAACTAGTACCAATTTATTTCTATTTCTGTAATGAGAACTCCGTTATGGTATGGTCATCATGCATTTAGTAATCAGAGGATATTTTTTCTTATACATTGCAGTTCCCATTTCACATATGCTCATTAATGTCCAAGGCCAGGGGGTAAGTGTGCTGTTGTATTGCAGCATTCATTTCTGCAAAACATCTAATGCTCAGAACTCTTGCATTCCTTGCATCAAGTATTTCCATTCTATTTATGATCTCTACCAGAGATTCTATGATGGTGTGTGCACCCAGGGCATATATGCCCACTGATACCTCCCACCCCTCTGAGGGAGTTGATCAAGTAGCACATCTTCACACTTCACTCTTTTATGACCCCCACCTAGCTTCTTCAGTTCTTGCACTGCTTACTGAATCCAGATCAGCTGTTAAATATCCCTGTAAATAGTAAACTTCTCAGTACAACCCACATCTTGACTTGCAGTTTCTCCAAACACTTTCAAATCTGATGCCCCAGAATAAATGGCAGTTTAACACAAAGTATTAAGACTTTAATTCTACAATGGCATTTAACTTGCAGTCTGAAGTTTGCCAAATGTGTGACTCTGAGAAAGCCATTTATTCAGGCAGTGCTTAGCAGTTGCCTATTAGGTTTACCTGGTTAACAAATTAACTTTCTCCTATACCCGCTTATATTATTCAGCCTTCTCTTCTTCATTCTATATAAAACAGTGTCTACAAAACCATTACAGGTTTGTAGCAAACTTTTTAGTGAGTTAATTTCCCAAAGGTTTGTAGATTATCTTCCAGGTTTCATTTGGTAGGTAGCCCAAACAAAATATATCTGCCTTTAGATGTGGCTTGCTAAGAATAGATGAGACCCCCTTTCTTTTCAAACATTTCTCTTGTATAGGTGCTGATTCCTCATAGAACATGGCAGACAGGTGCAGTCTATGTTAATAAAAGCAGGTGCTTAGTATATTGCAGCCCTGCTAAGTAGTTTGTCTGAGATCCAGGGCAGAAGCATGCTGTTCTCTGTATTTGACAAATTCATCAGCATAAACCGTGCGACCTTGCCTGGCTTCTATCTTAACCTACTAAATAAGCTACAATCCTTAGCCATTGCCACACTAGTACCTGGATGAATAGCATACAAATAGAATGCACAGTATATAACTGGAGGTATTATTTCATGAGTGGTAAACCTGAAAATGAAATCTATGAGTCTATAAACCTCCCACAATATATAACATATTAGTGATACCAAGAGCTAGCTCTACCACAAGGTTCTGTAATCACTTCCTTAGGGCCCAGTGCTAGCTGAAGGGCCCCATCAGTGCTGTAGCCCCATCAGGCAGGCAATGCAGTACTGTTTTTTTAGCCACAATACAGCTGAGCTACCTTCATGAAGTTTTGTTTTCTCCCTCCTTATACTGGCTATTTTTCTTTTTCTGGTTACTGATGATGTGAGTCAATTATTAATAAACTGACTGGACATGATGAAGTATATTGTGTACCATGCAGCCTTTTAAGAGAGCAGAGGGAACAAGGTGGTAAGCATGTCATGGCTTTGGATAATATTTGTTATACTATCAGCACCCCAAAGCAGGAGAAGAGGTGAGCATGAGGAGGTCAAGGTGTGGTGTAGACTAAACTGCTTGTGAGCCCTTAACTGAGTGAATAAATAGCAATATGTTACTATCACACACAATGAGCAATGGTAGGCAGCTTAACTGACCTGCTGAGTAAAATGTTGTTATATTGTTGCTGGTGCTGGACATGTCTGGCAAACTAATGCTGAGCTAATTTTTTTTTTATTGGTATGTATTGGCTAGCTACCCTTGTGGGTTACTTTAAGCCTAGCTAACTTCCCTTTCAAAGCCATGAGAATAAAATCATACTTCTCAACCTCTTAGCCAAAGAAATATGCACAAAGTCAAAACTAATGGGGGGACAAAGGTCCAAAGATAGGGACAGTTTTTAAAGATTGCTCTTATAAACATAAAAAGTTGATAGAATAAAGGTTTTATATTAGCATTAATTTTCTGAATTATATGAAGTCTGAAACTCAAATTTCTGTTGTTGTTTAGTGACTTCCATCCTCAATGATATGCTAGAAAACCACAACTTTTATGAGGAAAAAAAAAATTAAAATATTAGGTAGAAATCTGGACAGTTGAGAGTTATGAATCAAATCCTGTACCTTTACTTTGTGAGGTTAACAATGTAACAATCATACCAACACTTTACCTGTTATACTAACCCCTTAGCCCTTACAATTGGAAGCTTTTAATGCAGACACTAGGGACACCAGCTCTCTGGGTTTTAAGTTGCAATTGCCACCAGAGTGAAACATTTACTGATATATTTTTCCCACATTGTTCAAGTCTGAAATGTATTGAGCTTTAACTTTAATTAATGGCATTATGTATGTATGTATGTATGTATTTATTTATTTATTTATTTATGCATTGCAGTTTGAAAAACAGGCAGGTGGGTTGATCATGAA
The DNA here is from genome assembly GCF_019279795.1 of Protopterus annectens. Classification (NCBI taxonomy): domain Eukaryota; kingdom Metazoa; phylum Chordata; order Ceratodontiformes; family Protopteridae; genus Protopterus; species Protopterus annectens. Next base: position 825,973,595 of record NC_056730.1, read on the forward strand.
ACCTTTTTTTAGACATGATCTGGGCCCCAGAGGACCTGAACAGTACATTACGTTAAATGACTAGTAGTTGTACAATACTGGACATAACCCTATAGAGAATGAGTAGAAGAGGAGAAGTTATACAATGCCTGACAAAGGAGCACAACAAAGAATGAGTGTCGTACAATATAAGTAGTACGTAGTATTCAGTGCTGTACAACTGAATGGCACCAATATACTATTTACAAACTTTATATCAATACCGTATTTCATTAGCTTTACATTATCAAGACTTTGAGTAAAAGAAAGAGTTAAACAATAACAGTATGCTGCTCACCCTGTGTCTCTGAAACCATTATGGGTTTTCTCTTTTAAGTGCTCCTTCAGCTTTGCTTTGAAATTTTGCAGAAATTTTTATGATCTAATTTATAAGGGTAAGGGAAGGTGGTTCCAGGCAGCTGGGGCAATCTTTGTGAATGCTGTTTCACCTATGGTGGATCAAATTTATGGGACTGAAAGAAGTACTTCTTTTTGTGTTGTGGAGTATATAGGAAGTGTTTCTCACTAATAGCTTGGTTTTTAGACATGAGCAGTGATCAAGAGTGTGGATTTTGAAAAAGTATTTCCACGTAGCATTTGCACTGCCTTACTTTGAACTGGCAGCCATTTGAAATAACTAAAGTGGTCACAATGGTGTGTGTATTGGCTGGCTAGGAGTGCAAAATGACAGATTCTGCTCTCTGCCACTTGATGTTTTTGTGTGTTTCTGCATTTCATTAAAACATTGTTTAATATGGGTTGTCATAAGCCATCCTCTGTTAATGTTGTTGCAATGGCTTGTATATCTTGATTATCACTATAACTTTCATTTTCTACAGTTTCATGGCATTTGTGACCACAAACTCAGTGGGGGAATTCATGAACGTACCACAATGTTTACACTTTTGTGTACACATCACGGTACCTTTTTGGGATTCACAGATAACCCTAACACAGTGCTGCATGGTGCTTTGGTACAAGACATTCAGCAGAACATATGGCTGGATCTGCAGCCATGCTGAATGCTAATGAGGCAGTTCAGGTGAGAGGCATATGCTAATTAGTCATGTGCTCTCTCCTTGGAACTTCTTCCAGGAAGGATTCCATGTGCTAAGTGATTCAAGAAATAGTTCAGCCATAAAGATCAATACAGCCAGCCCCACCTTGTTGGGGGAGTGAACACAGTGAAATGACAATGTTCACTTACCTAACATGACCAGGTATGGGGATCTGGAGTGAGAGGATCCATGAGATACCAGAGATTACTCTAAATGTAAGTGCCATAATAGCACCAAACAGTCAGTATGAGTATTGGGAGGGGATTGAACACTTACTCAACAATTAAGTGCCATAAAGGTACTGTACGTCAGAACAGGGATATTGGGGGTGGGTGCAACAGACACTAAGAATTCTACAAATGTGCCACAGGCACTTATATCAGTATGAGAATCAAAAGGTTGGGGGAAACATTATTCACCAGGTATACTACAGATAAGTCATAACAGCAACACAACTGCACTTCAACTGTCATGGGGTATGGAAGGAAACATGGAAGGGCACTCAAGTCAGGGACAGGTGTAACAGAGATAAAACAACTGGAATTGGGATCTTTAGAAAAGGATAGGAGAAAATTGCATAGAAAATAATGGGGATTATAGGAACAATATATGCAGAGAAAGAATTTGGTTTAAAAGAAGGCAGGATTTGAATGAGCTATGTAATGTTTGACTGACAATGACTGGATAGATTATAAGTGATATATAATGTTTGCAACTAAAATTATGTCAATATGGCTTGTGCTGTATAATGTTTGCATGTAAAATTATGTAGATATGTTTTGTTTTCATTTATATAAATTTGGGATTGCCTACGTTATATGTGACAATTTAATAAAGATGTTTCCTGTTTAAAAAAGTCAGGGACATGTGTAGGGACAGTGATGTCTGAGAGAGAGAGAGTGTGTGTGTGTGTGTGTGTGTGTGTGTGTGTGTGTGTGTGTGTGTGTGTGTGTGTGTGTGTTTGAATGTGTATCTGTGTGTCTGGGAGAGTAACTGTGAGGGGGAATGCCAATTCATACATGAGCAGAGCTTTACTACTGATATGCACATCACTGTAGAAACTGTGATTCAGAGACTGATTTTCACATCACTGTAGTAACTGTGATTCAGAGACTGATTTTCACATCACTGTAGTAACTGTGATTCAGAGACTGATATGCACATCACTGTAGTAACTGTGATTCAGAGACTGATATGGACATCACTGTAGTAACTGTGATTCAGAGACTGATATGCACATCACTGTAGTAACTGTGATTCAGAGACTGATATGGACATCACTGTAGTAACTGTGATTCAGAGACTGATATGGACATCACTGTAGTAACTGTGATTCAGAGACTGATATGCACATCACTGTAGTAACTGTGATTCAGAGCATGCAAAATAATCAATAATGAGGGCTTCCCTCATCACGGCTAGCATGTGTCTAAATCACAAAATATCGCATCATGGGAACAGGGCCTTTTTACCACAATCTATACATTTTCAGGAATATGTTTATAGTTAGACTTTGTACTACATGTGTCTAGTTAGTTATTTCCCTTGGTTGTGCTAGTGTTCTTGATTGTTTTCAAATAAAATTTTACTGTTTTCTTGAAAGTGTTGTCACTTAAATAAAGAATTACTTACATAGTTCATGAATTCTTTGGTGTATGTGTCAGTTTATATTTACCTCATATAATGTTAAGTGCAGTTATTTTTTAATGTTTTTATTATTAAAATTTGAAGCAACTTCTACTGTTAGCTCAATCAGTCAGAAAAGTCAGCATTTCCCAAGAAATACATGCAGTTTGTTATTCAGGGCCTCTTTATAACATTGACTATACTTATTTGATAATATGCTTGCTCACCAGTGCTTATCATAATTTATGCCATGAATATGGTACTCCTACACTAAGCATTAACACACAGGCATTGTGTTAAAAAGGTACCTTATTTTGAATTACACTAATTGCACTGTGTTTTTGCATTTCTTGTAGTAGATAGGAAGAAAGCATTTTTTTTTCCATTTCTTAAGGCTGATTCTTTTAAGTAGGTCGACAACATACTAATAATCTTGAATATTATAATGTACAGGTAATGATACTGACCAGAATAATGAGTATTTCTTGTTCTATTTATTTGCAATTTTATTTATCTGAGTACATAATGAATGCATGCTACAAAGCGTCATATTTAATATATTCACCTGGGGCAATGAGTAACATGGTCTGTTTTAGATACAGTACTTACAAAGGCCATGTTTTACTATATTGATTATCATTAGTCAGGGACTCTGGAGGTGTTTTCAATGAAGTGTAACAATGTAACAAGTTAACAATTTAACAAGTTCAGTAAGCTCATTCATAGTTCATAGGCAGCAATTTTGTAACAATCTACAACACTCCACCTAAATATGGTGACTTAATAGGAAAGGTTTAAATATAATAGTGGGACTGCTACATGGACATACAGGCAATACTGGAAAATACAGTTAATCTTGACATTCATTTGCATATCATAAATTCTTTAATTGCTGCTTCCTACTGTCCATTCTAGGATGTGAGTACAATGCCCCCTTCCCTATTTTCTATGTTATCGTGAGTGGACTAATGGGATAGAAGCAATGCTGAAGTAACTCAGCCTCAGATGAGGTGCTGTGTGTGCTCATGAATTAATATAGCATCCGGATTTTGTATTATTTAATTTGTATATAGACCTTTTGCTTATCATCTGAATACTATGTTTGCATTAATTACACCAAGTTGCTGAAGCAGATATGTCATTCCCGATATTCTCGTGACTTTAATAATTAGAGTATAGTACATTCAATGTAAATTAATGCCTTCAGCCAACCCTTTCCAACAAGTTTAGGTGATGGGAATTCATGTAAAAAACGTTTTCTTTCACTTGGCTTTACACTGTGGATGAACTTGTTGAACTTGTTATATTTCACGATAAATACCTGACAAGTTCTTGATTTTTTTGCCCCAACTTGCAAAGTTCAAACATCACTGGGAAAGTGAAACAAATTCCCTCTGGTGAATTTAACACATGCAAACCAGATGCAAGAGATAGATAGCATGGTAGCTGGGCATTCTAGCCTTTGACTCTTACAGCTATTTTACTATCAAAAATGTAAAAGTACATTCGCAATAAGAGTGGATTTCACTCAACAGCATAAGTCATATTTGTGTATGCATGCACATCTAAGTGTGTTGTAGATAAATTTATCATGTCTAGCGCCATGTGAATTTTATCAATGTATTAATTTATATGACATTTGTTTACCAGGAAGGTCCAACTTGGCATAGAGCCCATTTTCAGTGGAGGCCTGAGGATAAAAGCTCCAGTAACAGAACATTTGAATACATTTACAATAATACACAATTTGTAACACAAGTGTGATGATAGAAGACCCAAAACTGCAATATTTACACAATACAAATGAGGCAGCAGAAGAAACAGCAGTACAATACTTATGTTTATTTATTTATTTATTTTACATTTGTTAACTGGGGGTGTCTAACTGAGCTGAAAAGGCCCTTTTTCAGCAGATACCTGGGGAGAAAAGATCCACATAGAAAAATTACATTTAGATATTTAGACATGATCAGTATACACACAAATTACAATAGACATACTTTTACAGTGGTATGCAGCACATCAACAGTTACAGTGGAGAGAACAAACACGGAAATATTAATTTAAAAATAAAGGTAATTAATAATAGATTTGTGGTGTGCAGCTGAAATTTGGAACATAGGTAGAATACATACATAGTACACAGGTACAGTACATACATTGTACATTAGCCAGTGTTTGTGAGTAAGAAAGAAAACTATTATCAAGTACTCTAGGTTTAGTATGTGTGCATGTTTATAAGTACTTACAGTTTTCTGTAACTAGCTGATCAACATTATTGTGTTTCTACAACTTTTACAATTTGTGAGGTTGCTTGTTTACAAAAGAGAGGTATGATTAGGCTTTGCAGATGAGTCATTATTAGAAAATAAATGGAGGGGATAGTGGACAGTACAGAAGATGGTAAGACAGATAAGAAGATGGCAGGAGAGGAGAAGAAGAGTAACAAGAGAAAGAGGAGAAGATGACAAGAAGAACAGAATGGATGATGTTTTACCCTGGTGTGATGCAAGTGCACAGCCAGAATTTGGGTGAGCATGTGCTTTACCGAGTGTTTAAATAAGTGAGTGCTAGATAACAGTCTACTGTCCTTCAAGGTATTGTTTCATGCTTTAGATACTGAGTTTGAGTCTAAAAAGTATCTCATGGAGTTTTCGGTTTTATAAATTGTAAAGAGCTGTTTTCAGAGGAGTGAAGGGTGCAGTTAGGTAGATAGGTAGTGATTAAGAGTAGAGCTAAGAGCAGGACAAGATAAGGGGTTGTACACCATTTTGTGTGTCTGGTGAAGTTGGATATATTTGATCTAAAGAGGTAGCTTGAGCCAGTTTAAGGATCTGAGTACAATGCAATGACAAGAACTGTCTCGCTGATTTGCTGCAAACCTAGCCACTTTTTTAAAGCATACTTCTAATGTTGATTATAAATTGGTCTGTAGACTGGTTAAAGTTAATATGTCCCACAGATTGCTTGATCTGGTTGATTTTTAATGCCCAGGACAGTGATGAGATTGGTGAATTTACCATGGAATTATTTACTTTTTTTTTTTAGTCTTGACTTCAGTCAAGTAGTTTCCAGTGCTAAGCATAATGTTATCAATCATTGGAGTTAGTGTTTTAACTTGGTTTTGAAATCAGAAATGAGGTGGTAGAAAGCATTTCAGACCAGAATCTATTTCATTTAATTTGAGACTTCCATAAATGATGTGACCCAATTTAGAGCCAGTCAGTTGTATAGACTATTAAAGTATCAAGAGTGACATGCAGTTATCCATATTTGATCAGCTCCTTAGCTAAATTCTGATGATGATTTGCATTATCTAATGGAGGCATAGCTTGATCTGAGCCTGAATACATGTGCAGGACTGCATGAAGGTTTGAATGCTGTTGGCACAAGCCTCTCCTGCTTGGAGACATACTTAGACTGATGCCCATTATGAGGCATACCAGACATAAATTTCCTATAAGAAATAAACATTCTTATCCAGTGAAATATCTGCATGGTATTTCATCTGGCTGTATTCTTCAGAGTTGTAGGTGTGACCTAGCTTATCCTACTGCTCAATAAGCCTTTTCCCTCACATGATGTGAGAATGTTTCTTTGAGGATAATGTTGTAACTATTAAGATTCCCTTCCCTGTGGTGTGACTAATAAGGACACATCTGGCAATTTGAGATGCCTAATTTTCATTAGTTTGGCTTCAACCACGTTAGATCATGAATGTGATTTCATCTTTGCATTCAAGTCTGTGTAAGCCAGAGACAAGTTCAATTACATTAATAAAGTCTTGCCTGGATGTTTTGGATTTAGTTATTCCCCACACAAGCACAATGTTTTTTTCATGTAGTTTAAAATAGGTATTACCCCCGTTCTGATGGCAGCTTGGGAATTGTTAGACGGTCTCTAAGCTTCATTTTTTTAATTGGTAAGATCATTGAAAAAATATTGCATTTGCGGATGTATTCCTAATTGACTTCACATGATCTCTTATAGCCAAGTCACTTTGGTATTAGATCTAAGCACAGCACTAAAATAACTCTCTTTCCATTACTTAGTGACCTCACATATCTGTCAACCTCAAGAAATCTGGATAAAGCCTAAAATAATGGGGAGACAAAGGACACATTTTAAATAGTGCTCTTAAAAACTTAGAAAGTTGTTAGAATAATAAGATCTATGTTAGCATACATTTTCTGAAGAATATGAAGCCTGAAACCAAAATGTATGTCATTATTTAATGATTTCAGTCCTCAACAATTTGCCAGACTACCACAAATTTTAGAAGTAAAAGACCAAAGGTATGAGGAAAAAATCTGAACATTCTGTGAAAATCTGGACAATTGAGAGGTATAAATCAATAGTTATGTTCCATTCTGGCTCTCCTTAATCTAACAGCTATATTTATTAGTCTGCATCTTGGCATATTGATTAAATATTGTCATGTTTATTGTAGTTTCTCTGTGTTTTCTCTGTCACCATGGTCAGTTTACCTTTTACCTCTTGAAGCCAATCTTAGATAGTGGTATCAGCTCTAAATTCCTCAAGCCAATGACCCCTGAAATGTAGAGCTCCATGGGGACAGTGTTGATACTGTTATAATTCATTTTTTATATGATGCTTCTTCCAATAGTGGACCGGAGTTCTGCTGTGGCAACTCCTAACCGGGAAAAGCCAAAAAGACAAACAAACTTCTTCGGGTGGTTCTAAGAGGAAGAGATATTTCCTGTCATTCCTATTCAGATGATGTCCAGCAGCTATATGTCTCCTTCACTTCAGACTCTGGCCTAACTTTTACTCCACCAAAAGCCTATTTGGAATCAGTACTCTGATGGCCATCTGAGAACTACCTAAGGTGTAACCAGTCCAATGCTGTGGTAATACTGGCACATGACACTGTATATCACCTCATCCTCCTCCGTCCTCTTATTATGGATGGTGAGGGAGACTGCAATTTTTGTCTGAAGTCCATGATGTTAGTATTACTCTTTATGCCAGGTCTAAGTGTTAGTTGTCATCAAGACAAGCAATAAACAAGAAATTAAGGGGTTGTTAATGAGCTGTTTCCTGTGGTTCAATTGTGCACAGTTTGATTTCCTCAGCAACTATTGCCTACCTGTGTGACTTTGAGCAAGTCACTTAACCAGACACTACTCCTGGGCTGAAAATGATCCATGAAGATTAGTGATCTGTCCCAGAAAACAAATGCAAATAAAATAAAATAAAGACATGTTATTTTCTCCTAAGAACATGTTCTCAGGTCTGGGATTAAACTCCAACTTTACACTTAGCTACAGTGATTTACATCTTAGTATGTTCTCACTTAAACTTTTGTAATGACTTTTGTAATGCTCTTTACTTTACAATTACACATCAACCAGCACAATTTCTCTCAAACTAATAACACACAGTGCTGTTGCCTCACTATCCCTTTGGAACTCAGAGAATGATTACACATGTCATTGAAAGTATCACTGCTAGACCAGAACAAATGTCTCACATAAAAAATTCAGATTGAGCACTTTTGTCTACCATACACATCTAGTAACCAATCACATTCCCATTTATCTGCTATGTGACAACAGTCCCAGGAAAAAGTTATATATATATATATATATATATATATATATATATATATATATATATATATATATATAAAACAAAACCCAGTATACATTCAAAACATGACACATTTTTAGACAGAAGTTGCACTTTTAATATGCAGTAAACTTTATATTAAAATCTTATCATTAATACCTGGCAACTTGTTGACCCTTAATCTTACCTGCCATTCAAAATTCTCTATGATATGTCACATGTTTATCTGTCATGACTGCAGAGGGTACAGAATTCTGCTGAAATAATAATGATTGTTAGTTCCTGTTTGTCATCAATCAGTCTTCTGCTGTATAATTTGAACTGACTGCCAGTCACTGCCAGTTCAGTTTTTAAAACTAAATGTATGGACATATTGAGTCCTGCCTGATTTTGGATTGTGCCTCAGAGGCTGCCTTCCAGAGACCACTACAGTGCTTTGCTTTACTACTCTTCGAGAGCAGACTTCATGAGAAAGCAACATCCAGTACATGACTCAGCAAAGCTCATAGCAAATCCCTGATGGTGTTTCATATTTTCATAGTAAAGTACTAGGCTATCTGCCCTGGGGCATTTGTAAACCTAGCCATAGTGATGTGGCTTTTGCCACCCCATGAAATGGTACAAAAAATGTACAGAATAAATTTAGAATACTGTGCTTCTGTCTAGTAGTGACACAATGAAGGTCCCTTTATATAATAGAATTAGTTTACTGTGCCCCTGTCTAGCAGTGACACAGATGTGACCCCTGGGGTAAACTTACGATCTCCCATCCACTCATCAAGATTTCTCTTGAAGAGTAGTCAGTGAGGGGCTCTGCCTAATACGAACTGGGATCTTGTTCCAAAGCATGGGAAGCCTCTGGGTTATGAATCTATCCCTCCAGCATGTCCTATTCATACTTGTGCCGAGATTTAAGTCTTTAGTTCTCGTGGTCCTGATGGATTTGTATTTTTTGAGGTGGAGCATGTCCGTCAGATCCTGATTGGACATGGCCTTGTACGTCAGGCAGAGATCACCTCTGAGCATGCGGTATGCTACTGAATAGAGCTGAAGTTTCTTTAGTCTGGCAGAGTAAGACATATGTTGGAGACCCTTGATCCTCTTGGTGAGGTACTTTTGTGGTCTCTCCAGCTGTTGCAAATGCCGGGTGAGGTACATACCAAATGGGGCATTGTACGCAATCATGGGTCTGATGAGGGAGGAGTATAGGGGTACAATGACATCCTTGGATCTGGATGTGAATCCCTTCATGATGAGGTGTGCAAGGTAGAATGTTTTTCTAACCACTTTGGCAACGTGAGTGTCAAATGAGAGGTCGCTGTCGACTTGGGTCCCTAGGTCTCTGATTACTTTTTCCGTACTCAGTGGGTTGCTGTCTATGTGATAATTTGTGGGTACTTTGTTTTTCCCAAAGGGGATGACTATACATTTTTTGGCATTTAGTTTAAGGCCGTGACTCCGGCACCAGTTGTCCGTTTCTGTGAGGCTTTTTTGTAGGATGTATGTGTCTGCTGGTGTATCGACTATGGCGCCTAGTTTGCAGTCATCTGCGAACTTTGTCAGCCACAGCCCTCCCATGTTTGCTTTAACATCTGAGAAATAAATGCCGAACAAGAGGAGTCCCAGGACAGATCCCTGTGGGACACCACTTGTGACTGGCTTTGAGTCTGACATTGCTCCAGTGATTTTAACTTTATGGGTTCTGTCCTTTAGCCAGTTTGCAACCCATCTAGTGACATAAGGGTTTACGTTTAAGCTGTTTAGCTTATCTATGATGCCTGAGTGGGGTATTGTGTCGAAGGCCTTAGCCAAGTCCAGGTAGGCTGTATGGACTGCTTTGCCCTCATCAATGGCTCTAGTGACTGTTTCGAAAAAGTCAACCAGGTTCAAAAGGCAGGATCTGCCCTTTACAAAGCCGAACTGGGTGGGGTCAAGTGTCTGTAGGTCCCCTATGTCTCTGTTTATGAGTTCCATAATGATTCTTTCCATAGCTTTGCAGACCAGGCTGGTTAAGCTTATGGGGCGGTAGTTTTCAGGGTCTGTAGAGGCACCCCCTTTGTGGAGTGGGACCACTGTTGCTGTACGCCAGTGTTCAGGTACATAACCCGAAGTAAGGCTAAGGTTAAATAGCATTTTTATGTGTGGGTTTAGCTCCTCTTGGAGTTCACGTAACACGCAACCCGGGATACCATCAGGTCCCATTGATGCTGTGTTTTTAGCTTTGTTTAGGGCGGTTCTCACTTGGACATCTGAGATGACATAGAGATTACATTCAGCTGGGATAAGTATTTCTTCTTTTGGGGGTGAGGGAGGGGAGAAATTTGCACTGAACATGTCAGCCAGAATGTTGGCAATATCTGTGGGTTCAGTATATTTTTTGTTGTTGTTAACCAACTCTGAGCATATCTGAGGGTTTCTGCCCAGGTTTCTAACATAGCTGAAGTAGGTTTTGTGGTTATCTTTAGTGTCATTAGCGATTTTTCTCTCAAAGTTGGCCTTGGATGTTTTTATGAGAGAACGTAGTTTTCTGCTAATGTTGATCAGAGATGTCTTCCCTTCATGGGATTTTGCTCTGAAGTGCAGTAGCTTCCTTCTTTTGTTATACAATTTATTAATGGCTGAGGTCCACCAGACAGGACACTTGCCTTTGGTGGAGAGGGACTTGGATTTATTTGGGATTGCATGATCCATGCATTCTTGGAGATGTCCATAGAAAGCATTTGTGAAGGATTCGGCATTGTGGGATGTGGTATCCACTGGCACAGTGGGCTTAAAGGATACCATCTCAGTCTTAAGAAGAGTGAAGTCTGCTTTTGAGAAGTTTTTCACTGTGGTCTTTTGTGCTGGGGGTGGAGGTGGGATATGTATATCCAGGGTGATTAGTTTGTGGTCAGATCTCACTAGTGAGGGGTATACTCCCAGTGTGGAGCATTTTGTCCCCATGTTTGTGATGATCAGGTCTAGTATATTATCTCCCTAGTGGGAGAGGTGACTAGTTGTTCCAGTGCATTTGAATTTATGAATTCCAGGAACATTTGGGCTAGGGTATTAGGGCTAGAATAATGTACCCAATCTATGTTTGGGTAGTTGAAGTCTCCCAGTATGATGGTATTTTGTGATACATTCATATCCTCCAATGTCTTCATGAAGACTGAGTGGGGTTCTTGTGATTGGGAGGGTGGTCTGTAACATGCTACCAGTTGTATAGCAGTTTTGCCTATGGTTAGTTGCACCTGTATAGTCTCTGATGCTTCATGTGTAGCTACTAACCTGGAGGTGTGGGTGTCCTTGATGAATATGGACACTCCCCCTCCCTTTGTGGTTCAGCCCGGGTTTTGGGGCCGAAAAGCATGATACGAGGTATGGCCTGGTAGTGCTGGGGTGCTCTCAGGAGCCTTGAACCAGGTTTCAGTTACTGCACAGACGTCGATGTTCTCCATGCTGAGGAGTGCATCAAGTGCCTGCATCTTGAGATTTAGACTTCTGGCGTTGAGCAGCATTACCCTTAGTTTTTTCCATTTTGTTTTCTAAGGAGGTGGGTTTGTCTTTTGAGCCTTGCCTAAAAGGCACTATGGGGTGGCAAGAGCCTTAGCCAATATCCGGAAGCCCAGTGGTGACAGGTGTAAGCCATCCCTTGCGAAGCAGCGTGGCTTGTCCAACATGTCATCCCAGGCAGACAGACATTGGATCCCCTTAGAATGACACCAGTACTTGAGCCAATTATTAAAGCTGATCATCTTGTCTTTGTATTGTGGTATCATTCTTGGTGAGGGCAAGATGCTGCTCAGGGTCAGGGTCATACCAGCCTGGGCTACATAATCGGAGAGCTCCTCTATGTCTCTTTTCATGTAGTCCAGGGAGGTACATCTCAGGTCATTCACACCAGCATGGACAATGACGGAGTCATATTTGTACTTGCTTTGGAGTGACTTGAGTGCATGTGTTATGTGGCAGATCCTAGCTCCCAATAGACAGCTCACAGTCACCCTCTCCTTGTTCAGCCTGGTCAGTGGGACATCAGTGTGTCTGACTATGGAGTCACCTATTACTAGTGTATCAGGCATGGTGTTTGGCCTTAAGGGCTGTGATTGGTTGACACACTGATTTATTGAAGTATGTGTTGCATGTGTTTTGTTTTGAGGTGGTGGATTTTTGGATGTCTGCTTTGGGAGCCTCTGTTGTTTTAGAAAGTTTTTTATTAGAGCCTCCGAGTATGTCTTTGTGTTTTTATGTGTTTGGTTTGCAGTTGTGGTAGGTCTATGTGGGACTGGGATTGTTGTGTGTGTGGTTACCATCTCCTCCTGTCTGGTCATGCCAGCCCTGAGTTGAGGGAGTTCAGCCTCCAGTTTGGCTATATAGTTGCATCTCTCACATGTATTTGTGTTTGTTGGGAGGAGGAGAGGGTTGTCTGTGTACATGAGACAATTGTAGCATTGTCTCAAGATACCCAGATTGACCAGCTGAACTGGAGACTGTGGTTTCTGAGTTCATACTGTATATGATTCCTTTTATTTTGTCAGATTTATCCCTTATTAGAGTTTTGTGAATGTGAAGTTGGTATATACAAGCTATGTCTGGGATCTTGCCTCCCACATGTAGGGTGCATGACGGCTTGCCCTCCCTGCAAAAAATGCTTACAGTCAGGGCCAGCTGGTGACTTCAAAGCAAATGGAGGCTGCAGGAAGCAACTGTGGGTTCAAATACAGTAGGGTGGGGCTGCATTACAGCAGGTCAATAACCATTGTCTATAATCAAACAGATGTGGTTATTTGCTTTCATCCACAGACTGCTTCATATGCAGACATATATATCTATCTATATATCTATACACAAACACATACACACACACAGACACACGTGTGTGTGTGTGTCTGTATATGTAAAATCTGTCCAGATTAACTGCCTAGTAATAATCTAAGAAGCTATGAAGCTATGAACTGCTACTTCTGTAACTTCTTTGAAACTTATATTGATTACTTCAGTAAAACAGCGAATCTATCTTAGCTATAGCTACCGTCTTCTTTTTTTTTTTTTTTTTGCTTTTGGTCTTTCTCAACATCAGTGAGTTATCTAACAGTCTACATTATGTCTCCAAGGTATTTGAGTTTTAGACTTAACTATCAGACCTTCCACTGAACAGCTCAGATTTACTTCCTTAAAGACTAATGATTTGATTCTCTTGCAGTCCATGAAATACTCAGGAGCTATCTCCAGTACCTCAAATCAAAAGCTTTGATTTTATGACATGCAGCTTTACTTATGTCAGCTCTTAATCCATGTTATTATTGAGAAAACCATGCCTTTGGCTGTTTATTTATTTATTGTTTATTTGACATTTGATTACTGGGAAAGACCAAGTGGGTAGGAGTCCATATTCAGCAGAGACCCAGAGAGAAAAGCTCCAAAATATTACAAAACATTTTAAGAATAATAATTTTACAGTCTTCAAAATTAATACAATAAACACCTAGAGTTTAAATAATTATACCAAATTAGACATAACATGAAAATATTGATTAAGAATAAATACTATTTATATGAGAATGATTTAATATTTAGAGAAATGTTGGCCAGTTTGTAGAGAAATTAAAGGTAAGTTAGTATAATACAAACAGGAATTCCATTATAAAGTGAGAGAAAAGCAGACATGTTATATTTAGAGAGAAAGCCAGGGAAGAGAAATTGATTGAATAAGAAACTGAGTGAAGAAGGAAGAGTAAGGAAGTACTTGTTCACACTTATGGATATAGTTAGACTATATGGACATTTGCTGACATTATGTCTTTAATTTCTTCCCCAAATTTGTCATGACTTTCCTTCATATAAATAAGTGTCTTTTAATCTCATGGCTGCAAAAAGTGCAGGACAAAAAATCTGTTTCTGTTTTCATTTCTTCCCCATAATTATCCAAAGAATTGATGGGAATATTTTACACAATCTTATTGTTAATGTTTAGGTACACACCAACTTTTACAATTTATTTCACCTTCATCAACAGGCACTTCAATTATCCTTCACTTTCTGGCATTCGAGTTCCATCTTCTGTATATCTGAGGTTCTTAATATTTCTACCAGTAATTTTAATTTCAGCATATTATTCATCCATCACAGCATTTTACATTATTTAATATGCAAAAATATTAAATAAGTAGGGTAACAAGACATCTTCTCATAAAGAACATGTCTATAATTCCATTTTAAGTTTGAACTGTTGATTCTTGGTCTACAAAAAAAGATTCCTGAGGCAAGACAGAAAGTAACACAGTATCCTGATGTTTCAAAGAAATTACCAGAAAAAAGCAGCAGCTGGGAATTGTTGGACAGGAAATCCCACATCAACTTATTATACCCATCAACTTCTTTGCTCAAGAATTCTGAAGAAAGTCATACATAAAAGGGATACAAATGTCCAAAATCAAGGTAGATTTTTATATATTACTCTTCTTTATTTAAAAGGTAACAGAACAAGAGGTTTTTATTCGCCTGCATTTTTGAGAAGTATGAAAAGTAAAGCCGCAATGTCTAACATTATTTATTGACTTTATCCTCAACAATTTACCAGAAAATCAAATGTTTACTGAAGGACAGGGAAAAAACCTAAAGAAATCTTAGGGATGTTCCACAAAATCAGGGACAGTTGAAACATATGAACTGTATCCAAAGTGTACAAGCATAATATAAAATTCAGATCTGCAATTACTGCTATAATTGCAAAAACCAAGTGATTGACTTGCACTTATTTGTTCTCCTATAAAGAATGGAAGTCTCCATTAAAAATCTATAAATCTATTTATCCATTTATCATACTATTTAAAACTACTAGTATTTGTGAATATTTTCAGTATACTGCTATTGGGCTATCTCCCATTATAAAGGAATGAAATGTAAATGCAAATGTATTATTTATCTATTCATTTATTTGCAGTTTGTTTACCAGGATAGTCCATTGGGCCACAAAGAAGCAATTTTCAATGGAGTCCTGGGGAGAAAAGCTCCAGTAAATTACAAATATCATACGTTTCAAAATTACAAGATTACAGGATAACAATTCCTACAAATTTTATAAAACAGATTATCAGACATTAGAAAGAGAATACATGGTAATAACAGTTAGAATAAATTAGCCTGTGAAAAATTCCATTATATACAAATTAAGGTAGTAAAAAAAAGAATGCAAATTCCTTCAGGAGATTATGGGGTAAAGGAGGTTATTAGAAGATATGATTGGGTAAAGAGAGAATTATAGTCGGATGTTATGTAGGAAGAGAGCTATAAGTAGATATGTTAGGTAGAGAGTGAATTATAGTAGGATGTTATGTAGGAAGAGAGCTATTAGTAGATATGTTAGGTAGAGAGTGAATTATAGTAGGATGTTATGTAGGAAGAGAGCTATTAGTAGATATGTTAGGTAGAGAGTGAATTATAGTATGATGTTATGTAGGATGACAGTAGGAGCATTCCCATTGTGTGATTAGGTGTGAGTGAAGAAGAGTTTTAAAGATAGAGAGACTGTTAGTGGTACGGATAACAGGTGGGAGAGAATATTATTTAAGTGCAGGAAACAGCTATTTGTTTACAGGCCAGCCCGCTAGCAACCAAAATTAATTAGAGTATTTTGAAAGAAAGAAGGGTGAAATGATAACTTGCCTTTCCAAAATGCTGCCCTAGAAATTCAGCTAAGGGCTAGAAAACATCATCCGATGTCCTAGTAAGATTGTCTAACACAGGGAACAAAGGCAAACATATAGCATCACTCAACAGGCAAGATGGTTAGCTTATGTCATACATTTATTGCAGGGGGGGTGCTGTCTACTTCAGTGTTGTGCAATAAATGCATTCCTCAAGTTACAGAAAATAATGAAAAATGCTAGCTTTCACTGCAGAAAGCAACAGCTGTCTATACAACCACTTTAAACAGAAGGTTTTAATGGACGTTATGATTGCAGAACAGTTATAGAAATCTGACAGGATAACTAAATAAGTTAGTACATTTTCCTGAGCATTATAAGGCCCTAAGATTGAAATACTGTTTAAGGCACTGTATACCTTCTATTTTTATATAACTACAAGGGGAAACGAAGGGCACACAGTAATTCTTCTTTTGCAAGTATAGATTAATCATGAAGAGAGTTATAGATTGATAACATGCTCAGCAATGGACTGCACTATAAGCGTGATTTGGACAAGATAGCATAAGACATTGTGCAACAGACACTATACTGATAATCATCCACATCAGCCAGAATCTCAACACCACCCCCGCACACCCCTACATGCACACAACCCATCCACACATACACATATGCATACACACACACACACACACACACACACACACACACACACACACACACACACACACACACACACACACATATATAGATATATATGTATAGAGAGAGAGAGAGAGAGAGCGCTAGAGAGACAGAGGTGTGTATAGATAAATAGATATAGATAGATATATGTTTGCTGTTGAAATATTGTGTGATCTGCAATATTTTAGGATGATTGCACTGAGTATCATAATAACAATCAACATCGTAAGTGTTACCATGGGTCTTGTAGATGGCCAAGACCATCAGATTGATATGTCGGTACCTGATGATGCTGTCCATCAATGTTACTGATCCCATATTACTTGAAATTGGTATTTTGGTTCCCAGAATTTAAGTGGCAAGTGTATATAGTCTTTGTGTTTTTCTATCTTTTTTTTTTTTAATGTAACAAACTCACTTACCAACATTCCACTTTAGCCAATATACACTACTATATCCAACTGTCACTGCCTAATAACACTGATTGAAATACTTTTAACGTGCCCAAATATCATTATAAAATGCTCACATTGGCCAAAATTTAATAACAATCTACATAACCTACATGGCTGCTACATTCCTAGCTATGCCTCATGACCTAAACATCATCAGTCCAACTTACCAGCACCCTAGTAGGCCTCAGACACTCTTCTGCCACCTCATACTATTTTATTTATTTATTTATTTATATTTGTTGACCTGGAGAATCTACTGTGTCGTAGAGACCCGTTTTCAGTGGAGGCCCAGGGAAGGAAAGCTCCACAAGAAGTTACATTAATAGTAATAGTGAAAGAGAGGTTACGTAACAGACAAAATTCAGAGTCAGAAACATTAGAGTAACATTATAATAAGCCATAGGCTTTCATGTGTAACATTCATTGCAAAAGAAAATGAATAATAATAAGAGATGTTACATATTTACAGAAGTATTCAGTATAAAAAACATTATATTAAGCTATAGGCTTTCATGTGTAACATTCATTGCAAAAGAAAGGGAAGTTACCAAGTAGATACATAGGTAATCTATATATACACCTTTAAAACAATTCTGGCAAAGAAAATACACATTAGATAGTAATGTATCTTTTGAGTATTCTGTGAAAAAAGAGAAGAATAAAAAATGTCTAGAACATTTACAGAGAGGGTGTAGGATCTTATGAGTTGGGGGAGTGCTTAGGTGGGAACATGAGAAGGACATTCCCATTTGGAGGACAGGTGTGAGAGCAGGTGGGTCTTGAAGTTATTGTGGTTAGACATGTTGCATAGTGGAGAGGGAAGACAGTTCCATAGTTTAGCTATGGTGCAGGCTAGTAGTAGTTGGCCAGGGATGAGAGGGTTTGTGCACTTGTAGAAGATTTTGGCTCTCGTATCTTAGGGAATCAGAGGGTGTGTAGGGTATTAGGGCTGTGGCTAGGTATGGATAGTCTGCTGGTTTGAAGATGAGCTTGTGGGAAGTAGTAAGTTCAAGATATCTGAGGTAGTTGGGAAGTTCTAGCCATTTGAGGGTGTGAAAGGAGTGGCAGTGATGAGATGAATTTTTGGTGTTGGTTGCAAATTTGCTAATTTTGTGGTAGCATGATTTGAGTTTGGAATGCAGGCCTAGTTGGAGGTTGGTAAATAGGAGAGTGCCATACATGAGAGATGGGAGGAGGAAGGTAGTTGCAAGTGTTTGTTAGGTGGAGGGGCTAAGATAATGGTTGTGTCTGTAGAGAAGACCAATTTTTTATGGGTTTTCTTAATAGCTGAGTATATGTGGGAGTCAAACTTTATGTTTTCATCAATGATGATGCCTAACAGTTTGGTAGTGGGAATTATTTCCAATTGGGTTTTATTTTGGCTTGAAATGCAGAATAGGTTTCTGTCAAAAGTAGAGTTTCTAGTGGGGATAAAAATCATTAGTTTTGCCTTGCTAGTTTTTAGGGCAAGGTGATTGGATTTCATCCAGGATTCTGTTTTAGAAAAGGCAAGTTGGGTTTTTAGTAGCAGTTCAGAGGAGGAGGAGGCTGAACAGATGACAGTGGAGTCATCTGCATACTGTATAACAGAGGCTTTAGGGATGGAGAGGTGGAAGTTGTTGATAAATAGGTTAAAGAGTAGAGGGCCTAGTACTGAACCTTGAGGAACACCAGTAGGTGTAGGTAAGAAAGGAGAGGTAGATTCTTTCTATTGGACAACTTCTTCTTGGTTGGATAGGTAGCTGGTGAACCAGGCTAGGGTGGAGGGAGAGAGATGTAAGGATGAGAGCTGGGACAGGAGTAAGGAGTGGGAGATGGTGTTGAAAGCCTTTTATAGGTCTAAAAATAGTGATGATACAAATTTGCCATTGTCACATACTAGGTTGATGGTCTCTAGAAAGGAAAGGAAGGCACTCATGGTCCTGTGGCCAGGGTGGAAGCCGTGTTGGGTATGTGAGATGAGTTTTTTCAGGGTTAGATATTGCATGATTTGTTCATGGATATTTTTTTCTAGTATTTTAGAGAGAGGGTAAAGTATGGCTATGGGTCTAAAATTGTTTGTGTCTATGTTTTTGCCACCTTTGTGTAGTGGGATAATGTATACGTGGTGCCGGTTCCCATTCAGAAGCCTGAAACATCATAAGCCTGAAAATCAAAATCCTGAAACCAAAAGCCTGAAAATTCAGAATCCTGAAAACTCAAAATCCTGAAAGCCCAAAATCCTGAAAGACCAAAATCCTGAAACTCAAAATCCTGAAAACACAAATAATGCTAATATGTCACTATAAAGACACTAATATCTACCAACTGACCCTGACCCTAACCCTAACCCTAAGGTCCATCACTATCGCACACTCACCTGACCCGCGCCCTAACCCTAACTCACTTAAACCGCCTAACCCCAATATTTGTCACTATTGCATACATGCCTAACCTCCTAACCCTAACTCACTTAAACTGCCCCTAACCTAAAATAAAACCAACTTACATACCTGACCCCACATGACCCTAACACCACAGGGCAACAATAGCAAAGCCACAATGACATCAGTATGTCTATTTTGTGTTTTCAGGATTTTGAGTTTCAGGATTTTGGTCTTTCAGGATTTTGGGCTTTCAGGATTTTGAGTTTTCAGGATTCTGAATTTTCAGGCTTTTGGTTTCAGGATTTTGATTTTCAGGCTTATGATGTTTCAGGCTTCTGAATGGGAACCGTGGTGCCAGATGGTTGGGACCTATGAGTCCTGTATTGATCTGTTTATAAGAATAGATATGGGATAAGCTATGGTTTCAGCAGATTGCTTGAGGAAGGTGGGTGGTAGATTGTCTGGTGTGTTACAACAGGGTTTTCGCTTGATGAGAAGCCTTTTTATTGTGTTTGTGGGAATGGATTTTAGGCTGAAGGGGGAGGTAGGAGGAGGGTGGCTGGTGGTGGAAGGGGGAAGTAGGGGGTCAGGGAAGGAGGAGAATAGTTTTGCTATGCAATCTATAAAAGAATGAGTTGAATTTAGTGGAAGTTTCTAGGCTGGTAAGAGCAGGGTCTAGGCATGGGTTGCTTTTATTGCCAGGGTGAAGGATGAAGGAAATGGAGTTCCAAATTTTTTTTGGATTGGATGAGTGCATGGATTGGAGTTTGCTGCAGTGGGTTTTGTGATCTTTAGTTATTAATTTTTTGGCTAAGTTCCACATTTGTTTAAATTCTAGGAGGGAGTTGGTGGTGTTTTGTTTTTAATGTTGTTTCCATTTTGTTTTAATGGTTCTGTGAAACTAAGCATAACTATGTGTTATATAGTTTATACCATTTGCATTCACTTCATAGGATCATAGGAAGTTACTAGGCTTTTGGCCTTGAGGGCCTTACAAGCCTAGCCAAGAAAGTACTCCATGTTCTTACAAGTTAGCACCCAATGCCCCTGTCCAGCTTCTGTCCTCCTTCACCTACTGCGTGTGAAAGCCAAGCTCCATTGCTTATCCTGTAACTGCCACTCAGGCCTGTGTTTGCCAGACAGCATTGCAATTATGTGAAAGGGGAGGCCAAGGCAAAATAGTCTGTGCCTAAAACCATAACAATTTTAATTCTATGACAAGATTACAGTTAATCAACCCCCATTGCACTGGCCCCCTGATCATGTTCTCAGGGGAATACCTTCACAGTGATTTATTCATTAGTGGTTTATGGCACTTTTTATCAACATTCTTAGCTTTCTTCTTCTTTCGGCTTTTCCCGGTTAGGGGTCACCACAGAGGAACTCCGGCCCTCTAATGATTGGCAGTAGATTTTTTTTTTTACAGTGCTGAGGTGCCACCCTGATGCCCAACCTTTAACGAAGGCATGCCCATTCACACATGTCTTTCGAACACCACTCGACCATGGGGAGGACATGCAGACTCCACGCAGAAGGCACTCCAGCTGAGAATCAAGCGGGAGAACCTCTTTCTGTGAGGCGACAATGCTACCACTGCCCCACCATGGCTACTATCAACATTCTTAGCTTTGCATTAATTAAATATGGCTGTCATGCTTAAAAATATACTTACTTAGACTAGGGGTGCATTATCTAAAAGAAACCATTGTGCTCAACATTTGAGTTTTGTGCTCAGTGTCCATTTAGAAAAGAAATACTCCTGGCATCCTTGTTAACACTCATTTGCGGAGAGATTAGATAAGACTCATATCTGATCTGTAAATAACAGGATATCTAAAGAAATAAAGAAAGAATTCAAGTATGATTCTCTTTGTAAGAGCAAACGCTGAACATACATGGGTAAATGCAGCCAAGGTACAGCTGTAACTATATTTTCAGTGAAATGATGAAGATGGTTCAGATGGAAATATTTTTTGATTCTATATATTTGCTGACAAAAGGCCTATATGAAGGGGTGAAATAAATTGTTTATACAAGCTAGAGCACAGGATATTGTTTTTATTCATCAATTGTTTGTTTACTGTTAAGAAAAATGTATAACTGCAATGTGCAAACTTAGATGCATTTAGGGTTAAAAATAAATTAATACGTTTATTCTGCTTGTTCTGTGTGAAATATATGCAGCTGCAGAAAACCTTGATAAGAGAACAATTGGTAGTCAGCAGAATGTGTATTCAGGCCAGGCCAGGGTTGTATCTTTACCCTAGGCAAATGTATCATATCAAGAACTGAACAGTTGAAGAAGTGTGAGAAACAAAGGAGGGCTGAAATAGCCCAAGGCCAGGTTGTTTTTCCTCAAAGATGTTTTTGCAAGACAGCAATTTTCTGACTATGTCAGCAGTAAATCTAACAATGTATTTTCTGATCATGTCAGCATTTAAACTAACAATATTTTCTTGTGTACACACAGAGAAACTGTATAAGAATAGCATGCTGAACCATGGAAAATTAGACAAACCTTGTACCTACATGCTTTGCTTCTTGCTGCAAGTAATAAAGGGTGCCTTACTTGAATCTTACGTGCATTGATCTTTGTGTTTTCCTTTACAGATTGGTCCTTCGGACCAGAAACCCTCACTTCACCTCGGATCAGATGGCCAGGTGGCTGAAACCATATGGGGAAGAAACCAAATCGGTTCTTCTTATGTGAAAAGTCCTCCGACTGAATTGTCGTTAAAAGTGGCCAGCCACTTTCTGATCTGCAACTGAAGGTCAGTCATGTGGGCTCAGGTAAGGTGAATCCACTTTTTCTGTTTCAAGATCAGGGACTGGATGTGTATTGTTTTCTGTCAGATTGTGTTTTCTTACAGTCAGGGAAAGAAAAGGTACAATCTTGTCATAGATCAGGTGAAACAGATCAGTAGACTTTAGACAGTCATTCTGAAGAGACTTTAACAAAAAAACATCTGAAGGCATCAGGTAATATTTTTCTGACCAGTCTACGTAACAAACAAAATAGGGAAAAAATGGGTAATAATTGTGCAAAAATACCCGGAAACCCACCGTTAATGGAAGACGCAAAATATATGCAGTCGCAGTGCGCAGACAATGTCAGGTATTTTTCAAAATGGGTTATAAAATATGAGTTTGACAGAAAATTAGAAAAATCATCACTTATCAAACTTATTAAACAACTCAAAACTGATTCCAAAGGTCAGATTAAAAAACAACGACAGAGACCAAAAGAACAAAAACTCAAGAACAATGTTTTTAGATAAAGAAGACAATAACTTGGTAGTAGCATCGGCACCTCCGCCTCCCCATTCACTACCAGAATATGGAGCAGGTAAGCAGATTGACCCACCCCCATTATATCCTATGCTCACTAAAGAAAGGGACTGTATAAAATTGAAACTAGCTAAAGTTAGAGATCCCATCAAAACTAGGTCTCGAACAAAGGGAAATAACCAAGGAGAAGGCTCTGAATTATGGCAGGTAGTTAAGGGTATACAACCTTTAGAAGAGGAAATATGCCCACTTATAGAAGTTCCGAACCCTCAGGCAGGACAAGAAGATCAGACTCCAACTCTCCTAGTATATAGACCTTGGACTCCAGAAGATATCCGGAAAGCTACAGAAGGGATTCCCCATCCGAAACTTCATTTCAGAAAATTCTCGGAAGATTTGCAAGGAATGAGGCTAAGTTATAACTTGAATGGGGAAGAGATAGAAAAAGTAGTTCGACAGATTGTAGGACCAGATTGGTACATGATTTGTGGCAACTGGAATCCTCGTGACGCTGCACGGAAACCTCTTCCACACAGCAGCGCAGAATTAGACACTAGAGTAAAGGGACTTACAGACCGCATCTCTGAAAAATGGAAACCTATTGCATTAATCAATGTGTCCAGCAGGAGGGTGAATCAGTCGACCAATACTTTGCTAGACTTTTAGAGTACTTTAACAACCACTGTGGAATGCAGGTTCCCGAAGATCAAAAACAAGATTCCCCATATGAACAGCAGTTGAAAAATGCATTTTTAAAAGGTAGTAGTGCACCCATAAGCAGTTTCATTACAAAACACATGGTTGACCATCGAACAAGCAGATTACACTCACTGCTTGAATATGCTAGACATACCGAAAGGCATTTTAATAGCAAAAAGAAAAAGAAGGCTCAGGTATTCTCCGTGGAAGACGGAGCAGAAGTTTATGAAGTACACCCCTTGAAAAAGGGTAAGAAGAATGCGCAGGGAAGTAGACAGTCTGATCAGCGATCAGAAGATTTTGAAGGACGCAAAAAAAGGGGAGAATGTTTTAAATGTGGTAAAAAAGGACATTTGGCAAGGGATTGCAGAAAAAAGAAGAAAGCAACAACGGAAGATAAAGAAGGTAAGGACTGACTATACGATAAGAATCACTAGAAGGGACTAGTAAAGAAGGAACATATGAGGATGTGAAAAGGGAAGTAGAGGAAGTGCAAGAAAGTAATGACGATATAGAAGACGAAGTATTAGACTTAGCTTTATTGAGCTTGGAGCTCTATTTAGCAGATACAAAGCCAGAAATTACACTCTTGGTGGAAGGCAGAGAAGTTAAATTTCTATGTGACTCAGGGGCATCATGGACCCTGATATATCCCTCCGAACTGCCTAGAAAATCAGAGTCATCTGACTACATAATTGGTCAAAGCAGCTAATGGGCAGCTGTATCGGGAGCCCCTCTCCCACAATATCACAATAACTGATCCTGTTTCAGGATTGATGCAAAAAGGTAAAATTGTAGTTTCTGCGAAATGCCCTGTTAATCTCTTGGGCAGGGATCTCATGCAGTTATTTGATATAGCGGTGGTTCAGACTATGCAAGGTATGGAAGCACAGTGATGAGCTGACACCTTTGTGGTGCAATCGGGGGGGTGAGACATTTTATTGGTACAGTCAGGACCTGGTTACAACTGGCCCAGGGACTGTGACCAAAGAACTGATGAATGTAGCCATCAGTAAGTTTCCTTCCCTTGACATTGATAAACAGCACCTGCTGCATTGTACCCTGTATTTTTGTAACACACCAGGGCCTGATAATTAGTATGAAAAATAATTATTTAAGCATTGTACAAACAGATTGGTACTGAGAAACTTATACTGGGAAGCAGAAGGGAATAGTGTAACTAGCTGTTTGCTGCCCCAAGAATTCTTGACACTCTATAAGTCCAATCGACTACCACATATAAGCTTGACTAAGAATAAAAACATGCGGTGGGCAGACCTAGGGGAGACAGTTACAAGATGGGAAAAACAAACAGAACTGGAATTGTCAGGACAGGGAATACAAGTGCAAAAATTGAATTGGGTGACTCAAGCAAGCCCAGCTGTACATCTGCAGCATCGTGGAGACAGCTGATGGATACTCCTGTTGACGGAAGAAGAAAAAGCCTTACGAGGTATACCAGAGACCCTCTGGTCAGCAGGAAAATCAGATGTAGGACTTATCCGTACTGCAGGTCCAGTTAGTGTCACGCCAAAATCAGCATTTAGACCACAAATAAGACAGTATCCCTTGAGAAAGGATGCAGAGTCAGGAATAAAACCTATCATAGCAGCATTACTTAAGGAAGGGGTGCTAATAGAATCCCCTGATTCTCTGTGTAATACACTTTTATTTCTAGTCAAAAAAGCCAATGGAGAATGGCGTATGGTTCAGGATTTGCAAGCTGTAAATGACGCAGTAATACCAAGGGCAGCTATGGTGCTGGATCCACACACCTTGTTGAACGACTTGAAACCTCAACAAGAATGTTTCTGTGTGGTAGACATTATTAATGCATTCTTTTCAATACCAATACACCCAGACAGCCAGTATTGGTTTGCACTCACGTTTCAGGGAAAAAGATACACATATACCCGATTACCACAGGGATATTGTAAGAGCCCTACTATATTCTCACAAGAAATGTCAAGTAACCTGGCAGGATTTAACCCACCAAGGGGTAGTCAGGTCTTACTTTATGTTGATGACATTCTATTAGCAGCCCCCACCCTGTGGGATTGCACGGAAGACACAGTAGCACTTTTACAATTTCTGGCTGCTGAAGGACACAAAGTAAATAAGAACAAACTGCAACTTTGGAAAAAAACAGGTAACGTACTTGGGATATGTAAAATCCAAGGGAGGTAGAACTTTAGATGAGGACAGAAAGGAAGCAATTTTACAGGCGCGAGAGCCCACCACCAAGAAGGAAATTATGTCTTTCTTGGGAACGACTAATTTTTGTCGAAGCTGGATTCCAAACTATGCCTTGGAATCTGCACCTTTAACTGACCTTATTTACAAAACACCTATGGTGGTGCAGGACTTGTTACAGTGGACAACGGAGGCAGAATCTGCTTTCTGTAAGCAGAAACAGTTAATAGCCTCCTCTCTAGTTCTAGGTTTGCCTAATTACCATAAGCGTTTTTTCCAGACTGTAGATTGCAAGCAGGGTTATATGACATCAGTACTAACACAACAACATGGGGATAAGCAACGTCCTATTGCTTACTATTCATCACAATTAGACCCAGTGGCACGATCTTTGCCACACTGTGTGCAGGCAGTAGTCACGGCAGCAATGGCAGTGCAGGCTTTGGCTTCAGTAGTCTTATTTCACCCACTCACTCTAAGGGTACCTCAAGCAGCATATCTCTCTCCTGTTAGGCATCTCTCCTGCATGACCATATTACTGAGCCAACCTCATATGACAATTGAACGATGTATGACCTTAAACCCTTCTACCCTGCTCCCAACTGCTGCAGATGGCACACCACATCGCTGCCTGCAAATAATCGAGAAGAAGAAGACATTATAGAAAAGACCTTACAGATGTCCACTTGGACACTGCCGAGGTGACATACTACGTGGATGGCTCATGCAAAAGGGGCCCTGCAGGACAGAACTTAGTAGGATATGCAGTAGTCTCTGATACTGAAGTTATGAAAGCAAAATCTTTACCGCATCATTTATCTGTACAGGCAGCAGAATTGATTGCCCTGACATGGGCAAATATCTTCACTGATAGCCAGTACGCTTTTTCCACTGTGCATGTGTTTGCACAACAGTGGAAAAACCGAGAAATTATAACATCTACTGGCAAACCTATAAACCATGCCCAGCTTATTTTAGATCTCTTAGAATCTATTCAATTGCCTAAAAGGGTAGCTATTTGCAAATGTACAGCTCATACTAAACAACAGAACATAATTTCAAAAGGTAATGCGAGAGCCGATGCAGCTGCAAAACAGGCAGCTACAGAAGTATTCCTTCTAGATAGGGAATTACAACCCTCTGAAATCTTGAACTTAGATATGTTAAAAACAATGCAGACACTCACTACACATGCAGAAAAACAGTGCTGGATGAAACGAGGAGCAGTCCTCGAAAAGGGGCTGTACATCTCTAAGGAAGGAAAACCAATAAATACTACCTTCTAACTTGTTCTGCTATGCGGCATTGTTGAGCCATGGGCAGTGCCAGGTCTCAACAGGGGGGATGGTACAGCTGGTGAACCAGGTGTTCACAATGCATGGATTTACAAACTATTCTAAAAAATTTTGTTTAATGTGTCAAATCTGTAGCTAACACCATGCACAGGGGGCGATAAAGCCTAGGCAAGGGAGTTTTCCCACACCACCATATCCGTTTCACACTATCTGTATGGATTTCATAGAACTAAAGAAATGTGAAAACAAGAAGTACTGCCTTGTCATTATAGATATGTTCTCCAGGTGGGTGGAAGCTTTTCCAACTAAAAATCTGGATGCAGCTACAGTAGCAAAGGTACTTGTTAAGGACATTATTCCTAGGTTCGGTATTCTGGAAAGACTCTATAGTGACAATGGCACGCATTTTGTGAATCAAACCATACAGCAGCTGAGTAAGTTTTTTGGTATTTCTCTTAAAAACCATTGTGCATATCATCCGCAGTCTGCAGTGCTGGTTGAAAGGCATAATGGCATACTGAAAAGCAAACTGAGGAAAATGATAGCTGAAACAGGAAAAACCTGACTGTACTGTGTACCTTTGAGATTGTTGAGCATGAGAACTGTCCCTACAGCAAAAGGACTGACTCCTTTTGAAAAGCTGTATGGAAGGGCTTATTACACACCCCAGTGGAAACCTCTCATGTCATCAGACCAGGAAGCTGATTTTACACTAGCAGAATATATGAAAAAGTTGTTGAGTTCTAAACATCTGTTGCAGTTTAATTCTGTTTCAGGTCAGAAGCAAGCTGAAACATCGGAAGTGGCAGTGACGCCAGGAGACTGGGTATGGATCAAAATCGTGAAGCGAAAGAAGTGGGCATCACCAAAGTGGGAAGGCCCCTACCAAGTGCTTCTGTCGACACCTACTGCAGTCAAGATAGCAGAGCGAGCTTCGTGGATACACCTGATGCACTGCAAGTTGGTGAAGAAATTTGAGCTGTACAAAGATCTTACCTCTCCATCGGGACCCTAAGCACAAATGTCTGTCTACAAAGGGGGGTCAGATCAATAGGAACTGATCCATCTCAAACCCAGTGAAGCAATCATCAGTGCTAAAGGTCCTATAGGGCAGAGAGTAAGATCACGTGTCCTGAACAAAAATGACTGAATCAAGAGAGATTGAAATGCATCCTTTTGAAAGAACCAGAGAAAACAGGAGTACAGAACAACTGTTTCCACAGAAGTATTACATGACCATCCTGTTGACTGTACTGGTAACAATAATCTTTTTATTGTGGCCATTTCTTTTCTCAGCCATGCAAGTAGAATTAAATAAGCATGCAGAGTGGCACCCGAACTTCAATACCTACCAGGCAATCAAATACGTGTATGCTGAAACCTTTAATGTTTCGAATTGCTGGGTCTGCACAGCTCTACCAACAGCATATGGGGAGTTACTGCTAACTTCAGTTCCCCTAGGAGCTAATAAGACCTGGAAAAACCTAATTCATGACACATTGAATGTCACATCAAAAGATAAAGTAGCATTGTACTTGTCTATTTGTCAAAAGGGAACTCTGTGTTTTTATAAGAATGATACTGTCAAAGTAGGATGGAGCCATTGCAATGTAACAGTTCCCTATAGATGCTACACTAAATCTAATAACACTGGATCCTATTGCAACACGAACTATGATTCATTTGTCAAACTGATGCATAGGACAATCGAAGAAGTAAAACATGATACTGTTCTCTACAAACAACTGTCCGTAATCGACAGAAAAATGTTTCATGCAGGACAAGGGTATGTTTATAGTAAAGTTACTACTAAAGTGGAAGATTGTTACTTTATATGCGGAAGAAAAGCATATAAATGGCTACCTGAAAACTGGTCCAGTAGCTGTTTTTTGGGGTACCTGGTTTTGGCCATACGACACACGGAAGTTTTACCTCAAGGGAAAATTCGGAATGTCTGAGAAATCAAGAAGCCTGTTAATCCAGTGGGACAAATCAATGCACTCTGAAAATACCATCATGCCTTAGGCCCTGGGAATAACAAAGGACTGATGCACATGGACCTGGGTGATGACGTCATATCGTGGGCAGGCATACTACCAGCATATGGAGCAACGGAATCGATCTGGGAGCTGAGAAAATTGTCTAAACTTCTCGAAATAATGAGTAATGCAACCTTTTCTGCCCTAGAATTGATAACAGATGAACTGACTGACATAAGAACAGTGGTACTTCAAAATCGCATGGCTCTTGACTTCACCCTAGTGGCGAAAGGAGGTACGTGCGCTTTAATCCAGGAGAAGTGCTGTTTGTACATTCCTGACTACAGACACGAGATAGACAACCATCTTGAAGTAATTCAGCAGGTGTCGGCCATGACCAAACCAGGACCAAATCCATTGACGGACTTTTTTCAGAAATGGTTTGGGGGTTGGAGCAGCAACCTGCCTTACTGATGGTGTGTGGGTGCTGCTGCATCCCCTGTATGAAAGGACTAGTTAAGAATATTGTAGACACTTCAGTTTCAGAAACTTTATACCAGGATGCTGAACTCGAAGAATTACTCAAAAACTGAAAAATACTTTCACAGGCTTAAACTGAATGACTCTCTAACTGCAAATCCTAAGTAGGAAATGGTTATGAGAAGAAAAACTGTTTATGCTTGGTTTGAAGGTAGAATAAAGTATTAAAAGGGGGGAAATGTTAAGAAAATGTATAACTGCAATGTGCAAACTTAGATGCATTTAGGGTTAAAAAGAAATTAATATGTTTATTCTGCTTGTTCTGTGTGAAATATGTGCAGCTGCAGGAAACCTTGATAAGAGAACAATTGATAGTCAGCAGAATGTGTATTCAGGCCAGGCCAGGGTTGTATCTTTACCCTAGGCAAATGTATCATATCAAGAACTGAACAGCTAAACAAGTGTGAGAAACAAAGGAGGGCTGAAATAGCCCAAGGCCAGGTTGTTTTTCTCAAAGATGTTTTTGCAAGACAGCAATTTTCTGACTATGTCAGCAGTAAATCTAACAATGTCTTTTCTGATCATGTCAGCAGTTAAACTAACAATATTTTCTTGTGTACATGCAGAGAAACTGTATAAGAATAGCATGCTGAACCATGGAAAATCAGACAAACCTTGTACCTACATGCTTTGTCTTCTTGCTGAGAGTAATACAGGGTGCCTTACTTGAACCTTACATGCATTGATGTTTGTGTTTTTCTTTACCTCTACTTAAATAAATGATCAGTTCTTCATATTTCATTACCTACCTAGACTTTACCACAACCAGACAGTTATTAAAGCCCAAATATAAATCCATAACATCTTAAGTTAATGGTAAGCACAATAAAACAAAGAACTATGAATACTGATTTAATAGTAAACTGTTGCTATCTATCCATTCAGAAATTTATGAACTTAAGCACTGAATACTTAGTTCTTCATTACTGACAGGCATTTCATTTCAGCTTCTGTTCACTATCCACTATGTGCTCTTGACAGTGTCTCCTGTGCTTTCCCATTTTTGATATCAGAAAACATCAGTTATTTTTTTAAACATTGTTATTAAGATTTTATAACCCAGCCACTGGGGATGCACAAGCCAGTGCATTTCTTTGTGCCAGTCCCAATCCCGGATAAATGGGGAGGGTTGCGTCAGGAAGGGCATCCGGTGTAAAACTTCGCCTAAACATTTCATGCAGACACCAAGAAAATTTTTTATACTGGATCGGTCGAGGCCCGGGTTAACAACAACTGCCACCAGTACTGTTAGCCTACAGGGTGCTGGTGGAAATTGGGCTACTGTTGGCCGAATAAGGAGAATAGGCGGAAGACATGGCCGAAGGCAGGAAGAGAGGAGAAAGGCTAGGACTGTGGTAGTGAGGGTCGGAACTTTGAATGTTGGCAGTATGACTGGTATAGGGAGAGAGCTAGCTGATAAGATGGACAGAAGGAAGGTTGGTATATTGTGTGTGCAAGAGACCAGATGGAAGGGGAGTAAGGCTAGGTGTATCGGAGGTGGGTTCAAATTGTTTTATCATGGTGTGGATGGGAGGAGAAATGGCCTAGGAGTTATTCTGAAGGAACAGTATGCTGAGAGTGTTTTGGAGGTGAAAAGAGTGTCGGATAGAGTGATGTTTATGAAGCTGGAAATTGATGGTGTAATGACGAATGTTGTTAGTGCATATGCTCCACAAGTTGGGTGTGCAATGGATGAGAAAGAAAAATTTTGGACTGAATTGGATGAAGTGGTGATGACTGTTCCCAAGGGTGAAAGAGTGGTGATTGGAGAATATTTCAATGGGCATGTTGGTGAAGGGAACAGAGGGGATGAGGAAGTGATGGGTAGGTATGGTGTTAAACAAAGGAATGCAGAAGGTCAGATGGTAGTGGATTTTGCAAAAAGGATGGACATGGCTGTGGTGAAAATGTATTTTAACAAGAGGGAGGAGCATAGGGTGACATACTAGAGTGGAGGAAGATGCATGCAGGTGGATTATATCTTATGTAGGAGGGCCAGTTTGAAGGAGATTGGAGACTGTAAAGTGGTGACCGGAGAAAGTGTAGTTAGGCAGCATAGGCTAATGGTTTGTAGGATGACATTGGTTATCAAGAAGAGGAGGAGGAGTGTGAGGGCAGCACCAAGGATCAAGTGGTGGAAATTGAAAAAGGGTAATTGTGAGATGGAGTTCAGGGATGAGTTAAGGCAGGCACTGGGTGGCAGTGAATAGTTACCAAATAGCTGGGTAACTACAGCTGAGATAGTAAGGGAGATGGCTGGAAAGGTGCTTGGTATCACATCTGGACAGAGGAAGGACAACAAGGAGACATGGTGGTGGAATGAGGAAGTACAGGAGATTATACAGAGAAAGAGGTTGGCAAAGAAGAAGTGGGATTGTCAGAGAGATGAAGAAAGTAGACAGGAGTATAAGGAGATGATGTGTATGGCAAAGAGAGAGGTGGAGAAGGCTAAGGATAAGGCATATGAAGAGTTGTATGAAAGGTTGGACACTAAGGAAGGAGAAAAGGACCTGTACAGATTGGCTAGACAGAGGGACCAAGCTAGGAAAGATGTGCAGCAGGTAAAAGTGATAAAGGATAATGAGGGAAACATACTCATAAGCGAGGAGAGTGTGTTGAGGAGATGGAAAGAGTACTTTGAGGGGCTGATGAATGAAGAGAATGAGAGGGAGAGAAGGTTGGATGATGTAGGGATAGTGAATCATGAAGTACAATGGATTAGCAAGGAGGAAGTAAGGATAGCTATGAAGAGAATGAAGAATGGAAAGGCTGTTGGCCCAGATGACATACCTGTGGAAGCATGGAGGTGTTTAGATGAAATGGCAGTGGAGTTTTTAACCAGATTGTTTAATGAAATCTTGGAAAGTGAGAGGATGCCTGAGAAATGGAGAAAAAGTGTTTTGGTACCAATTTTTAAGAATAAGGGTGATGTGCAGAGCTGTAGTTACTACAGAGGGATTGAATTGTTCAGTCACAGCATGAAGTTATGGGAAAGAGTAGTGGAAGCAAGGTTAAGAAGGGACGTGATGATTAGTGATCAGCAGTATGGTTTCATGCCAGGAAAGAGCACTACAGATGCAATCTTTGCTCTGAGAGTGTTGATGGAGAAGTACAGAAAATGTCGGAAGGAGTTGCATTGTGTTTTTGTAGATTTATAGAAATCATATGACAGGGTGCCTAGAGAGGAGTTGTGGTATTGTATGAGGAAGTCAGGAGTGTCAGAAAAGTATGCAAGAGTGGTACAGGATATGTACGAGGGTAGTGTGACAGCGGTGAGGTCTGCAGTGGGAGTGATGGATGCGTTTAAGGTGGAGGTGTGGTTACATCAAGGATCAGCTCTGAGCCCTTTCTTATTTGCAATGGTGATGGACAGGTTGACAGACGAGATCAGACAGGAGTCCCCATGGACTATGATGTTTGCAGATGACATTGTGATCTGTAGTGAGAGTAGGGAACAGGTGGAGGAGACCCTGGAGAGATGGAGATATGCTCTAGAGAGAAGATGAATGAAGTTCAGCAGGACTAAGACAGAATATATGTGTGTGAATGAGAGGGAGGAGAGAGTAATGGCGAGGATGCAAGGCATAGAGGTGGCGAAGGTGGATGAGTTTAAATACTTGGGGTCAATAGTTCAGAGTAATGGTGAGTGTGGAAGAGAGGTGAAGAAGAGAGTACAGGCAGGATGGATTGGATGGAGAAGAGTGTCAGGAGTGATTTGTGACAGACAAGTACCTGTAAGAGTGAAAGGAAAGGTCTGCAAGAGAGTAGTGAGACCAGCTATGTTATATGGGTTGGAGACAGTGGCATTGACAAAAAGGCAGGAGTTTGAGCTGGATGTGGCAGAATTAAAGATGTTAAGATTTGCACTGGGTATGACAAGGGTGGACAGGATTAGGAATAAGTATATTAGAGGGTCAGCCCAGGTTGGAAGGTTTGGAGACAAAGCCAGAGAGGCACGATTATGATGGTTTGGACATGTGCTGAGGAGGGATGCTGAGTATATTGGGAAAAAGATGCTAAGGATGAAGCTACCAGGTAACAGGAAAAGAGGAAGGCCTAAGATAAGGTTTATGGATGTGGTGAGAGAGGACATGCAGGTGGTTGGTGTGACAGAGCAAGATGCAGAGGACAGGAAGAAATGGAAACAGGTGATCTGCTGTGGTGACCCCTAACAGGAACAGCCAAAAGATGATGATGATGATTAAGATTTTATAACAGTAAATTTTATTTACAGATATTCATAAAGCAAATAACTTGCAATTCAAAAACAAATAAATAAACAATAGATAAGGTCAATTAAAGTATTTACAACAGTGTCTAAGTATAACAATATAACAGAGTATCATAAGAACCATAATAATTTCATCAAACTATACTAGTATCTTTGTCTAGAATATTTTTTAAATTGGACCACATATTATATGAAAAATGTATTTTAACTGATCTTGATTTGATAGTCATCATTTCTAACAAACACATTTCAGCAAGAATATTTTTAATTCATCATATGATGGAGTATATTCAGATTTCCAGTTTCTGGTTATTATTTTTCTAGCTGCTGTTATGACAGACCATAAAAGAGAATACTTAACCTTTCTTATACATTTGGAAATTGGAGTATTAAAAAGAATTAAGGATTTAGTTAATATAAATTTGTCTGTGAAAAGTGTTTGAAGGAGATTATTAATTTTCTCCCAAAAATTCTTTAAAATTATACAATCGTAAAACATTTGTTACCAGTCTGGTTTAAAGTCTGTTTTACATCTCCAACATAAAATGTTATTCTTGCTAATCAATTCTAATTTGTGAGGTGAGTAGAAGACTCTATTTATAAATGTCCATGCATAAATTCTCCATCTAAGAGATGAAGTAGTGTGTTTAGATGATTCCAGAATTATTGTTTTATCCAATTCAGTAGGTGTCATATTATTTATTGTGGTAAAATAATTCCAATAGTTTTCTGGTATATTGTTTACTTCTTTATTAATTATTCTGGAGATAGTTGATATTTTACGTTCTATAGTTACATTTTGATGTATGTAAGAAGTAAAGAATTTTATTAATATAGGTATTGATGATCTTGCATTTTGTGGAATTGTTAGTTTTATCAGACAAAAATTCCATAAAGGATTGAAGTTGAAGTCATGTAGCTCTATCTAGACCATATTTTATTATCAACTGTTCTAATGTTATCAAGTTATCATCTTGAATAAACTGGAACCAAAAAAATTTTTTTCTTTCAGTGTTAAGATATTAGCCAAATTAGAAAAGATT
The DNA here is from genome assembly GCF_019279795.1 of Protopterus annectens. NCBI lineage: Eukaryota > Metazoa > Chordata > Ceratodontiformes > Protopteridae > Protopterus > Protopterus annectens. The sequence goes on from NC_056730.1 coordinate 826,008,293, forward strand.
ATAACACCTTTAGTATACGCAATAGGAAACAAAATGAATATCCAGTTTTTATAAATTATATTTTTATATATAAAGCTTTGAAAATATTTTAGTAAATGTCTCATATAGTGAGTTAAATTGTTGGGGAACTTGTTTAAAGTTAAATAACTTTCAATAATCCAGTTAAAATGATTATTTAAAACTAAAAGTTTATTGGAACTGGTGTTTTCATTTATGTCAAAACAAAGAACTTCTAGGAATTCTTTCCATTTAGCTGTATAGTTTTTATTTAGTAATTGTAGGAGAGTCTTGATCACTGAATAGATAGAATATAGTTCTAAATCTGGGAGGCTTATACCACCAAAAGACCAATCTCTCATTTAAAATTGTAATTGATATCCTAGGTTTATTTGGTTGCCACATAAATTTCAAGATTAATGAATTAAATTCTTTGATTAATTTTTTCGATGTGATTAATAAAGTAGATTGGACAATATAAAGAATCTTAGGTGAAATGATAATTTTGATGATTGATAGTTTTTCCTCCACCGTAAATGGAATACATTTCCAATTATTTATTAAATTATTAATGGAAGAAATACAATTAGTGTAGTTTAATTTTAATATATCTTCTATATTCTCTGATAATGTGATGCTTAAATATTTTAAGCCTTCTTTATTAACCAAATATCTTTTATATTTCTGGTTCCAAATGTTTGTGTTTGAAGTGATAGAAAGTAGTCTCATTTTATTATGATTGAAAGTTAAACCTGAGATTTTTTTAAACTTTTCCATAAAATCAAATATAGTTTCAAAAGTTTTATTTGTTCCGTCAGCTGCTAATAAAACATCATCAGCAAATAATTGTATTTTAAATGTTGTTTCTACATTTAGACTGATTCCCCCAATATTTGTATTCATTCTTATCTTATTCATTGCATTAGTAACTGTATTTAGAGCACAACCTAGAGCTGTTTACTGAATTTCCTGTTTGCACTTATTTTTAAAATCGTTTTTTTCTCAAAACTTGCATTTTATCTGTCTTTGGCCTAGCACTCTTGTGTGGGGTCATTTACTGCACTGTTATAACTTGTTGATACTTGTGAACCTCTGCTATCTCTGAAAAAACAAATAAAATCTTGCTTTTTTCCCAATTTTCTGAGATTTAAAAAAGTTCAGTTACAGGCTTGCTGTTCTTGAACTGTTTGTAAGTTTCTGCGAGGCCATTTTTTGCTTGGGCTAAAATGAAGTCTCTCTGTTGATCAGTGGCAGTAAAAAACATTGAGCAGCCTGCCTGCCCCTATGGGAGTAGTTACTGACTTGAAACTGTAGTTTTATTGGCCATTGTGGGTCAATTCCAAAACTCCTTCATCTTCCTCTCTTAAAACCTGGTTGCCTTGTGGTTTTGGCATCTTTTCAGGCTTGTTGGCTGTTGGTGAAGCACCCACCAAGAGGAGAAAATGCTGAGAGAAGAAAGGAGCCACTTTTGAGATTTTAAGTATTTTTCCTCTGTTTATTTGCTAAGTTTTTCTGCATAGCCGCCTATTTTGAGCATTTTCTGGCTTGTTAAACTTGATTTCTGCATTAGTAACTGTATTTAGAGCACAACCTAGAGCTGTTTACTGAATTTCCTGTTTGCACTTATTTTTAAAATTGTTTTTTTCTCAAAACTTGCATTTTATCTGTCTTTGGCCTAGCACTCTTGTGTGGGGTCATTTACTGCACTGTTATAACTTGTTGATACTTGTGAACCTCTGCTATCTCTGAAAAAAACAAAAAAACAAAAAAAATCTTGCTTTTTTCCCACTTTTCTGAGATTTAAAAAAGTTCAGTTACAGGCTTGCTGTTCTTGAACTGTTTGTAAGTTTCTGTGAGGCCATTTTTTGCTTGGGCTAAAGGGAAGTTTCTCTGTTGATCAGTGGCAGTGAAAAACATTGAGCAGCCTGCCTGCCCCTGTGGGAGTGGTTACTGACTTGAAACTGTAGTTTTATTGGCCATTTTGGGTCAATTCCAAAACTCCTTCATCTTCCTCTCTTAAAACCCTCTTTTGCATGGTTTTGCGTGTTTTTGTGCATAGCGCAACAGTGGGCAACGCCGCCTAATTGGGTTTAAACTATTCCTGGCTCCACAAAGTCTGCTCTTCACTTTTTCCCTTAGAACTGCTCTATCTCTCAATTTAAACACCATATTCTCATTCTAAGGCCCTTCACTGGTCCAATTAAGTAATCCTACAAGTTAGCACTATTAAACCATAAGCACTACTTACCCTTATACTCTCTATGATTACCCTGTCCTCTATTGGTCCATCTTAAATTCAGTTTCCCTATATTACTCTAGCATGTCCAAAGGTCAGTCAATGGTTTCCTCTCCAGTCCAGCTGGTGAATCTGGGAATTTTGAGGCAATGTTACAACTGTCTCATGTACACAGACAACCCTCTCCTCCTCCAAACAGGTTCAAATATATGTGAGAGATGCAACTATTTAGCCAAACTGGAGGCTGAGCTCTCTCATCTCAAAACTGGTGTAACCAGTCAGGAGGAGAAGGTAACCTCACACAACACAATTCCAGTATCACATAGTCCCACCACATCAGCGAACCAAAAACATAAATACACAAAAACATACTCGGAGGCTCTAAATAAAAATCTACCTAAGCAACAGAGACCTCCAAAGCTGACATCTAAGTAAATGCTACCTCAAAACAAAACACACACAACACATAACCCACAAAGTCAGTGTGCCAAGCAGCCACAGCCCTTAAGGCTGAATAACACACCTGATACTCTTGTAATAGGTGACTCTATTGTCAGACACACTGATGTCCACCACACAACTCACCAGGCTGAATAAAGAGAAGGTCACGGTGAGCTGCCTGTTGGGTGCTAGGATCCGCCACATAACGCAAGCACTCAGGTCACTCCAAAGCAAATACAAATATGACTCAGTCATTGTACATGCTGGTGTGAATGACCTGAGATGTACCTCCCTGGAGTACATGAAAAGAGAAATAGAGGAGCTCTCTGATCATGTAGCCCAGGCTGGTATGACCCTGACCTTGAGCAGCATCTTACCCTCACCTAGAATGATGCCACAGTACAAAGACAAAATGATCTATTTTAACAATTGGCTAAAATTTTGGTGTCATACAAAGGGGATCCAGTGTCTGTCAGCCTGGGATGACATGCTCGACAAGCCACGTTGCTTCACTAGGGATGGCTTGCACCTGTCACCACTGGGCTTTCGGATATTGGCAAAGGCTCTTGCCACCCCATAGTGCCTTTTTTAGGCAAGGCTCAAAATTCAAACCCACCCCCATAGACAGCACAAGGACAAGAAACTAAGGGTAATGCTGCTAAACGCCAGAAGTCTTAACCTCAAGATGCATGCACTCGAAGCTCTCCTCAGTATGGAGAACATAGATATCTGTGCAGTGACAGAAACCTGGTTCAAGGCTCCAGAGAGCACCCCAGCACTACCAGGCTATTCCTCATATCATGCTTTTCGGCCCCAAAACCTGGACCAAACCACAAAAGGAGGGGAAGTTTCCATATTTATCAAGGATATCCACACCTCCAGGTTAGTGGCATTGCACAAAGTATCGGAGACCATCCATGTGCAACTAACAGTGGGCAAGATTGCTTTTCAGTTTATAGCATCCTACAGACCACCATCTCAAAGTCTGGAATCCCACTTGGCTTTCCTGAAAACATTAGAGAACATGAAGATCTCTCCTAACACCATTATATTGGGTGACTTCAACTAGCCAAACATTGACTGGGAGCACTACTCAAGCCCCAGCACCTTAGCCCAAAGGTTCCTGGAAATTATAAACTCAAATGCTATGGAACAACTAGTCACCACTCCCACAAGAGGGGACAACATACTAGACCTGATCATTACCAACATGGGGACTCTATGCTCCACTGCAGAAGTATATCCCTCATTGGTAAGATCAGACCATAAATTAATTTCACTGGATGTCCACATCCCGACCCCACCCCCAGCCCAGAAAACCACAGTGAAAAACTTCTCAAAAGCGAACTTCTCACTTCTCAAAACCGAAGTGGAATCCTTTAAGGTCCCAGGGCCAGTGGAAACTATGGCCCAAACTGCAGAATCCTATATAAACGCATTCTACGGACATCTCCAGGAATGCATGGATCATGCTATCCCAAACAAAACCAAGACCCAATCATCCAAAGGCAGGCATCCAGTCTGGTAGACCCCTGCCATAAATAAACTGTACAACAGAAGGAGGAAGCTACTACATGATAAAGCAAAATCCCTAATAGGGAAGGCATCTCTGATGAGTACTAGCAAAAAATTACGATCCCTCATAAAATCTTCCAAGGCCAGCTTCGAGAGGAAAATTGCACAGGACACCAAAGACAATCATAAGGCTTTTTTCAGTTATGTTAGAAACCTGGGATGCAACTCCCAGACTTGTTCTGAGTTGATTCTAAATGACAAAAAATACACTGAACCCACAGACATCGCCAATATCCTGGCAGACAGGTTCAGTGCAAACTTCTCCATCCCCCAAAAGAGCAAGTATCTATCCCGGCAGAGGGCTGCCTCCCAAACATCTCTGATGCTCAGGTGAAGGCTGCCCTCTCCAAAGCAAAAAACACTGCTTCCATGGGACCAGATGGCGTCCCAGGTTGCGTCCTACATGAACTCCAAGAGGAACTAATCCCTCAAATAAAAGCTATACAATCTCAGCCTCACTACAGGATATGTGCCCACAGAATGGTGTACAGCAACAGTGGTCCCACTCCACAAAGGTGGAGCCTCTACGGACCCTGGAAACTATCACCTCATAAGCCTGACTAGCTTAGTCTGCAAAGCTATGGAGAGGATCATCATGGAGCTCATAAACAAAGACATTGGTGACCTACAGACACTAGATCCTACCCAGTTCGGCTTTGTCAAGGGCAGATCCTGCCTTTTGAACCTGGTTGACTTCTTCGAAACAGTCACCAAAGCCATAGATGAAGGGAAGGTAGACCACACAGCCTATCTGGACCTTTCAAAGGCCTTTGACACAATACCCCACTCGGGCATCATAGATAAGCTATCCAGCTTAAATATAAACCCCTATGTCACAAGATGGGTCGCAAACTGGCTCAAAGACAGAACCCACAGAGTGAGAGTTGCTGGAGCCATGTCAGACTCGAAACCAGTCACAAGTGGCGTCCCACAGGGTTCTGTCCTGGGACCATTCTTGTTTGGTATATACTTTTCCGAGGTACAGGCAAACGTGGGAGGACTATGGCTCACCAAGTTCACAGACGACTGCAAACTGGGTGCCATAATCAACTCTCCAGCTGACACAAACATCCTTCAAAAAGGTCTCACAGAGATAGATAACTGGTGCCAGTGCCATGGTTTAAAGCTAAATGCCAAAAAATGTATAGTCATACCCTTTGGCAAAAACAATGTGCCCACAAATTACCACATAGGCGGAAACCCATTAAGTACAGAGAAAGTTATTAGGGACCTGGGGACCAGACCTCCCAACCATCCTGAATTACGGTGCCATGATTCCCAAGTGGCACCCCTTCATTTCCGATTTTTTCATTTCTTTTTTAAAATTTTCATGCTGTCGAAGTTGACGTCATCGTGCGTGTGAGCGTTAAGCGCCAGCGGCTACCAGCCAGTCGGAATTGAGCTGAAGGATCTTCATTTCTGGCTGGCGGTTGGAATAACCATGAAGTTCAGATGGCAGCAGCATCATTCAGGCCAGGAACTTTGGAAGCTGAAGCAAATGTGGACAACATGGATATATTAGCTTTTATGAATGGCATCGCGATCGCAGCTTCACTGTGTAACTTTTACTTTATGGCAGCTAAGGCTTTCAATGAATGGCATACAGCCTGGCAATGCAGCTTCACTGTGTAAGTTTTATTTTACTTAATGGCAGCATTCAGGGTGTGTGTGAGCATTCAGCCTGTGTTATTTACTTAACGGCACAGCTTCACTGTTACTTTTATTTTATTGGCAGGGCAGCTTCTATTTTTCTGAAAGAGCAGCTGTGTGTGTAAGTCGGTATATTTTAAACTTAATGGCATCGCAGCTTCACCGTGTAACTTACTTTTAGTGGTATAACATCCCTATTGCAATATTATTAGCTTATCATTTTTTTTAATGTAACATAGGCAATTTATTACTCATGGACAACAACAGGTACTTTATTTGTAGATGAAACAATGAAATATAAAGGTGTTTGCTAGCAACAACCTCTTCATTAGCAACATATCTTAGAGATCTCTTTAATGTGGAATTATTTAGGTGACTTTTACTTCTGCAGAGATTGTGCTGGGGCCTGAGGCCATATTTTGGCTGTCTGTTCTTCAGTTTACATTTGAAAGCTGATGCCGCACAATTCCGTTAGTAGGCGCGGGTTAAATTATGTATGCATATTTTATGTTAATCAGTGTACAGATTTGTACCTTTTTTCATTGGCCTTTGTCCAGATTTTTAATGATTCCAGGTTGAGAGGTATGCTGGGGACCCAAGTTGATAGCAATCTCTCCTTTGAAAACCACGTTGCCAAAGTGGTTAGAAAGACCTTCTACATAACCCACCTCATCACGAAGGGTTTCATATCTAGATCAAGAGAGGTAATCGTGCCCCTTTATTCATCCCTCATCAGGCCCATCATAGAGTACAATGCCCCTTTTGGGATGTACCTTACCCAACACCTGCAGCAATTAGAAAGACCCCAAAAGTATCTCATCAAGAGGATCAAGGGTCTCAAACAGATGCCATATGCTGCTCAGTTAAAAAAACTCCAGCTCTACTCAGTTGCATACCACCTACTTCGAGGCGATCTATGCCTGACATACAAATCTATGTCAAATCCAGAATTAATGGACATGCTCCACCTCAGTAAATCTAAATCCTTTAGAGCCACACGCTTGAGGGACTTGAACCTCAGCACAGAAATAAATAGAACTTGCTGGAGGGACAGGTTCATAACCCAGAGGCTCCCTTTGCTCTGGAATAGAATTGCAGTTCATGTGAGGCAGAGCACCTCACTGAATCTCTTCAAGAAGAATCTCGATAGGTGGATGGGGGATCGTAGGTTTGTCCCAGGGATTACTGCTGTGTCACTATTAGACAGAGGCACAGTAAACTAAACCTTCAAAAGGGCACAGTATACTCAAATCAAGGGGTGGCGTAAGCCATACAGAATTGGGCTAGGCTTATAATTGCCCCAGGGCAGATAGCCTAGCATGAACCTATGAACCTATGAACCTATAATTAGCTAAGGGTTCCATTATAATATTGAATAATAAAGGTGAAAGGGGACAACCCTGCTTGGTTCCTTTGCATATTGGTATATTGTCAGATAAGTAGGAACCAATTTTTATACATGCTTGGCTACATTTATATAGTTGGGATGTTAAACTAATGAATTTGCCAGAAAAAATGATATGCTTCCAAAGTAAGAAGTAAATATTGCCAGTTAACCGAATCAAAGGCACTATTTATGTCTAAGCTTAATAAAGTTAAGCTCTTCTTAGATTTGTTAGCATGATCAATAATGGTTAATATCCTTTTAATACTATCAAATGTATTCCTGTTTAAAATAAAACCTGTTTGATCTGCATTAATTAGTCCAGGTAGAAATTTCTTAAGTCTGTTTGTATAAGTGGTCATAAAGATTGTATAGTCAACATTTAAAAGAGATATTGGCCTATATGAAGAACACTTAAATGGTTCTTTATCTGTTTTCAAAATAGGGGAGATACGAGTATATTTCCAAGAGGGAGGAATAGTAAAAGATTGTTGACATTTAGTAAAGACTTGGTGTAATAAAGCAAGTGGTTCATTAGAAAATAATTTATATATTTCTGATACGATCCCATCATTGCCTAGAGCCATATCCTGTTTTAAGTTGTTAATTTGATTTTTAATTTCTGGGAGAGAGAGATTTTATTTATCTAATGCTTTAATTTGTTGTTCCCCTAATTTATTTTTAGTGTATGTCTTAATAAAATAATTTATTTTAACTTTTGAATCCAAAATGTCTGAATTCTGATTTATCTTAGTGAAGTCATGTTTAAATTCCATTAGTATATCTCCCACATCTGTTACCATCTTCTTATTTTTTTCAAAATAAATCTCTTTAATATGATATATTTTATTTAGTTTTTTGGTTTTAATAGCTAGTTTCTTTAATGATTTAGGATTATTGGAAGCATTTATGAGGTTAAATATTTCTAAATTAATCTTGGTTTCATGGTTTAAGATTTCCAAGTATTTATTATTCAAGATATTTATTTCCTCAGTCTTATTAGTTTTAGATTTTTGATTTTTTAATTTAGCTTTATCAATTTTTTTCTTGAAGAGATTTTAATTCTTTATCCCATAACTTGTTTTTGTTAAGATACCAATTAATTATTCTCCCATGTAGGTAAGCTTTCAAGCTTTCAAGGCATCCTATATATATATATATATATATATATATATATATATATACATATATATATATATATATATATATATACATATATATATATATATATATATATATATATATATATATATATATATATATATATATATATATATATCTATATATATATATATATATATATATATATATATATCACTGAAGTACCTTCAACACTTTTTGTTTTAATAATTTTTTTTGTTTCAGAGTTAGGAAAGTCTTTGAAATCAGGTAATGTGGTTAGATATGCTGGTATTCTTCTAATTTGAGGGAAACAGTTGGAATGCATTAGCAACTCAATTGTTATTGCATTATGATCAGTTAATGGGCATGTTTGTACTCTAACCCTTTTTAGATTATTAATTAATTGGTTTGATATGTAAATTCTGTCAATTCGGGAGTACATTCCATGTCTCGGAGAAAAGTATGTATAAAAAAGTGAATTGGATTCCGTAAGATCATTAATATCTCTCATATGATATGATTCAATGAATTCAGTCAAGTTTTTTGATGATGATGTAATCATCCTTTTCTTGAAAGCAGTAGAGTCTTTTTCGTTTACTATACAATTGAAGTCTCCTGTAAGTATGATGTTTCCTTTGGAAAGGTGTATTATTTGATCTAGTTGTTGTTTGACTGTATGAATAGCTATTCCGGGTATCCAGTATACATTAACAAAAGTGTATATCTTTTTATTAAATTCTAGTGTGGTAGCACATAACATACCTTTATCATCACCATAAGTATTTAATATTTTAGAAATTGGAAATGTATTGTTCCATAAAATAGCAACACCTCTCTTTTTTTGATGATGATGTGAATGTGATAGTACTGTATATTTTTTTATTATTAAGTCTATCTATGTCTTCTTTTAATAGATGTGTTTCTTGTAAATGGACTACATTTGGATTAAAGAGATTTAACCATTTATATAGATTCCCTCTTGGGCAGCTATTATTCAGTCCATTAACATTAATGGAGATACATTTTAAAGTTGACATTTATATTAGTAAGTGTTTTATTAGAATTAGAATTACATTTGTAGTCTCTAAATAGCCAGCATTATTCATGCATTTGTTTCTTCTTACTATATTTGTGAAAGAACAGCCAGATTGTAATCCAATTAAAAAGAAAATTAATAAGTAAATTAGGTTTTTATTTGAATTAGACACTGTAAAATAAATGAGATATATGTACAGATAAATAAAGATTATATGCATTCTTATCCACTTCATGGAGATCAAAGACTCCTGATTCAAACAGAGACTGTTTGAATCAACCACCCCCTTACTAGCAACAGCTAACTTCCCTCCACCAAATTTGAAATTTAGCAATATTAATTTGTGACAAAATGTATAAAAAGCTGATGTTTTATGTGTATTTCAGAATTAGGTACCAAAATTGATAACTCAAGGTGTTTATCTATTTTCTATTATACTAATTTTAAATATTTTTATTAAGATTTATTTAGATGTAATATAGATGGAGCAAATTATTAATGTATTTAATGTATAATAAGGATAAATGTTCTGTTTGATGTATGCATCATAGCTTTTTAAATGCTTTAATCATATTTAAAGACCTGTGATATTTACATGTAGAATTAATTTACTAAGTGTGTATTATAATATTAAATATGTTTATTAAATAAAGAAAGTGTTCCCATAACTGGAGTCATATTAACAGTTTAGGTCTTACACATGTAATTTTACTTAACAATGTGTTACTTGTTGCTATTGCTATTTTCATTCAAGGCATATATGACATATTAATATAAAGAAAAAGGGAAAACGCATTTATAAAACTCTAAAATTAGGATCATGAATTTAAACAACTTCAATAATTGAGATCAAAACATTAAGTAATGTTTTCGTAGCCTGGTGTTGTCTGCTATTAATTAAGAATATCTGTATTTATAGATTTATAAATAGCTTAGAATGTCAACAACTTTTCCAATAACCATTTCAAAGAAATAATAATATGAAGCAGCAACAGACGTATAGCATGTGAAACATATCAATATGTCTGAAAACATTCAAATTAACATCAGTATTGGTTAGAGATGTATATCTATATTCCTATATTTTATAGTGAATAAGTTAGCAATTAGTACACACATATAGTAATATCTCTTCATTCTCAATTTCTGAATTAGAACCATTAACTAAGGACATGATAATCAATTAATAATGCCTTTTTAGTGTGATAATGGTCTGTACTCTTGTGGCAATATATTATAATGATAGATAGATAAACCCCATTTATGTTATTTTTGTTTTGAAGCCTTTAGGAATTTTTTCGATAAACCATTACATATTCTTTAAGTAATTGAACTATTAAATATAGACTACATGAATAGTTCAGTATGTATATATAGTCAGAGCTTTAGGGCATTATGTTTGCAGTTACTAATAGATAAAAAACATCAAATTACATATTAATAACCATCAAATGCCTAATAATGATGAGCTCTATTAGTAGGACAAGAGAGATCATCCTGATCCCTCTTTTGAAAAAGAAAGTAAATAAATAAATAAGTAAATAAATATAAGATGTTTCAATCCTTCAATTATGAGACCAAGCATTTACTGTGTAGACATTGTTTTTTTCAAAAAGCTAAGTTTTGTATATTACACAAACATATTATTGTGAAAAGCAGGTGTTTTCTGCATTGTTATGAACTAGAATTATTTTATAATAAAGTTAAACATTTATATGATTATGTACCTTGGGTTTGTAGATCTTCTTCTCTTCTCTTTTCCACTTTTAAAGTTTTATAGTTGCTTAATGTAATGTCCTTTTTATCGTTTGAACGTTCTATTCGCTTCCTGTTGTGTAAGTTCAAAGTTCACAGCATTCATTTCGGATCCACAGCTTTGTGAGTGTTTAATTCAATGAGAGTCAACTGTCTAAGAAGTTTGAGGCTCATGAAAGTGTTCTAAAGGTTACATGAAGCTTTCTCTTAATTCCCAGACAGTTTCTTGTATGTCCTTTTCAGCGGGAAAGTTAAAAAAAAAAAACATTCGAGCCTCCAGATTTGCAATCACAGTATTACATAAAAAGAAAAATGTATGCCTATTAAATTCAAGCTATTCCCATTTTAGAAGAATTGTAATAACATTTTTTATATCACTAGTGCCTCAGTCAGTAATATCCTAGAATCGACTTTAGAAAGGCACAAAGAGTTTTAACAAAGCAACAAAACGAAGCAGGGAAAAACTGTTAAAACATGTCACATGCAATCCTACCCTTTCAGCATCAAACCTATGCATTGCTACACATCACTCAAATCTCTTTTAAACTATATATATGATTTTATTTTCATATGAATATATACTATTGAAATTTCCCCATTTACAAGTATATATCTCAACAGTTTCTGACTTTTTTTCCTTCTTCCCTTCTCCTTCCTTATATATATATATATATATATATATATATATATATATATATATATATAAGAGAAACTGTTGAATTAAAGCAAAACAATCAATATATATATATATATATATATATATATATATATATATATATATATATATATATATATTTATACATATCTATTTATACATGCATACACTCACTCATACAAATACACACACACACACACACACACACACACACACACACACACACACACACACATATATATATATATATATATACATATATATATATATATATATATGCACACATACATCTACATATTCAAACATACATATTTTAAACATTATTATTATTATTGTTTTCTTTTTATATTTATTTCTCCCCATTTCTCCCTTTCCTCAGCTGAAACGTGTTATAACTGTAAGGTTACTAACCTGTACATTCCAAGGACCATAGATAATATAAGGCATATTTCAAGGTATTATTGAAAAAGAGAACATACACATATTAAAAGGCACACAGTCATTTGTCCTTTGACTTTTTCTTCTTTTCCATAGATTTCCAGGTGTTATTCTCTGCATTTCTTTTTAATGTAGGATTTGTCCATTCCATATCTTCCAGTTTGTAAATTATTTTATTTGTTTTAACGTAGTTGACAGTAGTGTCCAAGTCATCAAAAACCTTTATGCCATCTGTGAGAAATAATTTTAGTCTAGCTGGAATCAAAAGGTGCTCTTTTATTTGATTCTTCATTATCTCAATGATAGGTAAGTAGTGTTTTCTTTTAGTGATAACTGCAGAAGAGTAATCATTATCAAAACTAATTATGCTGTCATTTATTTTTATAGGGGACTTAGACCATGCAGTTTTTAATATTAGTTCCTTATCTTGTGTTGAAATAAATTTAGCTATAACATATTTGGTAGTATTTTTATTAGTAAAAGAAACAGCAGATCTGTGTGCCCTTTCAATCCCAAATGAAAGGATTTCAGGGAAATTCAAAGCAGTAGGAAGCCAAGTGGTTAAGAAACCCACCATATTGTTTCCCTCTATGTTATTTGGAAGTCCAAATATTCATAAATTATTTCTTCTTGATCTGTTTTCCAGATCTTCCAACTTATTTTCTAGTGCAGTATTCTGTTCCAGGAGGAATTCTATGTTGTTTTCTCCTTGTTGGAGTCTTCCATCTACATCACTGAGTGATTGTTCTATGTCAGAAATTTGAGATTTCTGTAGCTGCAATTCTTTGTGTATAAGATCCATCTGTTTTGAACATCTATTTTTATGTCCATTTTGTCTAGTTTCAGAGACATCTCCTGCAAGGTTGTTGTCAAGGACAGAAGTTCTTACTTCAGAGAGGAGTCTGAGGAATTGCTTTTGGAGTAACTCATCTTTCAGGCAGAAGTGCTATAAATGTTGCCTGAAGTTTTGATGGGAAAATTAAAAAAAAAATCAAATGATTTTTCCAATAATCCACAGATAGGTTTGTAGATATTAGAAATATTAAATTAAGATCAAATGGATTATTTTTAAGTCTAAATACTGTCAGAAATATAACAGGTTGGCAGAGCTAGAAGAAACTACTGCTAGTCAGTGAACATCTTGGCCACACCCCCAAAACATCAGTTATTTTTGATTGACATTTCCCTTGCATATATGCATAATGTGACTATACACAAAGTAATTATTTTACAGTTATTGTCATACTTCTTTATGGAGACGTTCAAAACAATCATTGTCCCCCATTGTCAATTAACACTACCATACTCTCAGCACTTTCATATATATCCACTAGTTCTATCTAGTTCAGATGCCTATCCACTTTTTCCCTTAGTGTGACAGCATCGATACCAAATTTGACTAGTTTCATCTCTGGCTGAGACCAAACATCACTGGCATCTGTGTCATTAGCAAAGCATGGTTCAAACCTCTCTCCTGCATATGAAAGTTTTATTCTCAGTTAAATCTACCATACTCTTAGGACTCTTATCCATATTTACTAAGTCAAATGTTTCTCCATTTCTTCTCTTAACTTTGGCAACATCAGTATAAAATTGGATAAGTTTCACCTCTGCTTGAGACAAAAGAACACTAACATCTGTGTCATTAGCAAAACATGGCTCAAACCTCTCTCCTGCATATGAAAACTTTATTCACTCTATGCTCATATAATTTCTTGCCTTGTCCCTTTTTGATATTAGAAAACATCATCTATTTTTAATTAGCATTTCCCTTGCATGTATCCAAACATACTTCATGAGTCATGAAGGACTCCTATAGTGAGCTAATAAGCTGCTGCCATCCAGAGTTTACTCACAAATAGGAAACTGATATAACCTGACAGGCCTTTTTTCTGTATCATACATGCACACATCTAGGGAAAATTTAGAGTTGCCAGTTTGTCTGGTGCATGTCTTTGGGAAGCTGGAAGAAACTGGAAGACCCACAGAAAACCTACATGAACACAAGAAGGATATACAAGCTCACACAAGAGGCACCCCAGCTCAACATAGAACTGGATAAATTCCTGAGTGAGGTGACAGTGGTACTTACCACACCCCTCTGCTATCTTAATATTTCTCTTTTGTGGAATATTCATTTATTGATTGACTGACTTTTGATTTATTAATTGGTTATCTGATATGTTTATATGTTTATTTATCTCTTTGTTTGCTTGCTTTCTTGTTTGTTAGCAGAAAGTTCAAAGAAAGTTAAAATAATTACCTGAAGTGGGTAAACACTTTGTACATGATATATCTGTACTAAATAAGGAGACATATGGAATATCTGTATGAGGTCTCTATTTGCATTTCTCTAATAACTAGCTCAATGTATTTAATTTCAGCAATCCGATTAGTTCCTAAAGACTGTTATCTTTTATGCTCCTTTTGTGAGGTACAATGCTCTATTTTAGTTTAATTACAGAAAACAGAAAATTGCAACTTTGAAACAGTAATCTCAGTACATTTAAACTTAATTTCTCAAAACTGTCTTTTTTGGTGTCATAGCCTACCCAAGGAAGAATATCTGGAAGAAGTTCTCAGATGAAAAAAAAATATTGAAGTTTCTATATGAACAGAAAAAGCCTCTTTGAAACGTTGAAAGAGGAGAGGAGAAAGAACAGCAAGAAGAGAAAAAAGAAGAATTTGCAAATATTTCCTTCAGTCCATTCATTTGCAATACTTTTCTTCTCAAAATGAGAACATGAGAAAAGACTTATCTATATAATGGATATGTGCACAGACATAAAATTTGTACTGAAATGAAAGCATGCTTTGATAAGCAGAATGGAGCTATTTCCACTTAATCTAGTAAAACGAAGATATCCATGACAAAAATCAGCACCATCAGAATTGTTAGCTCAATGTTCTACATAAATATATTAAAGTTTTCATGAGGGCTGTAAAATCAATTTTAGAAAGGCAACCACCACAAAGCTGTCACCACTCAGGAGATAAGCTGGCCTGAGAAGTCATTTTCAACAAACATTTGTAAGAACTACAAATAGGACATTCTGTAATTTTTATTTTTGTATTGCATATATAAAGGAGTGTTTTGTGGTTTTTGCCATTGGTCCCTATATCTGTTTTCCTTGATAAATAAAATGGCAACAAGTTGTATCAAATTGTTTTTGGCATACAGTGTATGAGTTGTTACAGTTTTCTGGCACTGCAAGCTTAAATTCGATGTTGCAGCCCTGTGAGCAGGGTATTGTTGCTGTTATTAATAAATAAGACAAAATATTGGAAGGACAAAAGATAAGTGCAAGGTGTATTTGTTTTATTGCTGTAAGAGCCCTATGTGTGTTTGTGTTTGCATGTGTATGTATGAGTGTGTGTGTGTGTGTGTGTGTGTGTGTGTGTGTGTGTGTGTGTGTGTGTGTGTGTGTGTGTGTGTGTGTGTGTCTCTCTCTCTCTCCCTTCAGCTTCTCATACTGCAATTATGCCACACAAGTAAACTTTCTTTGTATAAAAATTGCTTCTTGACAGAATGGACTTCAATTAATTGCTAGCAGATTGTGCAGTTTTTGAATGAAGCATACATGCGTAATTTAACCATGCATTTAGCGCAGCCTTACCATGTAGATTAATACCAATCCTGTTGTTAGGGCACTTGCTTACTGTTTATTATGAAAGTTCTGAGATACAGAATACTCAACTAATTCCCAGAGGCTATGATTTCATCTTTAGTACAAGGCACTGACAGACGTGTAGATCATTACAGCCCAGACATTTATAGCACTTAGCCATTTCCTTATGCTGATGAAAAGAGACAGCATTCTTTGCCTTAAAAAAGTTTTAAAATGTGAAGAAGATGAATCAAGTCAACTGAGGAGAAATTACTTAAATTGTAAAGGCTTGTAACACCTATTCATATCTGGCAGCTTACTTGACATTTCCACACATTACAAAGAAAAAAATATGTGTATATATATATATATATATATATATATATATATATATATATATATATATATATGTCAGAGCTGTACTTGGTTAAAAAGTAAGGAAACTGATTTCTAAATAAAATCTTGAATATTTGCCATCTGGACTGGGCTTGACGGCATGCTTAAAGATCCTGGCTGTTTAATTTAGTGTGGCCCTGGATTTACATTCTTGCAAATCTTTCAAATTGCTTCATTTCACTTCTTTCATTTCTGGGCTGTTCTGTTCCACCTAGTGTTAACCATAGCGATTTTCAACATGATTACTGATCCATTATTTGGTGGTGGTGGTAGTTGGGGGGGGTCATATCTACCATTCTGAAAACATTAGCTAGAGTAAGAAACATGTTTACAGGTTCATTGGTTATTAGTTTTATTGATAATTACTAGGCTACTGACCAATGAGGATCTTTAGAAGCCAAGCCATACATTCCCATAAAGATTTTTCCCCTTATAAAAATACAAATAACCCAGAGGTGAGCAGAATATTTACATGTCGCCCCATCCAAGAGGACCTAGGGTTCTAATTCAGGTGTGAATTTGTAGTTACCCATTCATTTGTCCAAATGACATTTGAATAATGTAAGGGAAGTACTTTGCTTTATCTAGAGTAGAAATTTATTAAAAAGAAAGGGTATTTTCTCTGATACATATCCATCCCTAAGGTGTGTTCTATTTTCTTGCAAAAAAGATTTAGATCTCTTGAGCAGGTGTTTATTCCTCCATTGGACTTGAAAATGTACAGTAGGTCTGACAGGATAGGGATCACTGATTTTCAATGCACAAAGGAGAAATCGACCCTTAGTTGTCTGTATGACACCGTGAGGAGGAACAAGGCTTTGAGACAAGTTCTGTATAATTTTTATGATTTAGGCCCTTGATTTTGTTAGTAAGAAAGCACTGTTCAAAATGTTTCAAATGTTTGGACAAGTGCATACCAAAGGGAGCATTATACTCAATGAACAGCCTGGTGAGTGTGAAATACAGTGCAATAATCACATCTCTGGACATAGGCACTGTACCCTTAGTAATAAACTGTTTAGTGAAAAAGCACTTTCTAGCAATTGTGGTCAAATGATGATCAAAGGACAGTATTTTATTATCTATACAGGTTCTGATGTCCCTAACTACTGCATCAGTTCTCAGGAGTGTGTTGTCAATGGAATAGTTACAAGAGATTCTTGCTTGCTGAAGGATACTGTTATACATTTTTTGGCATTTGTTTTTAGTCCATGATCTTGACATCAGCTGTTGGTTTTGGGAAAGGCCCTCTTGAAAGATCTTCCTGGTCTCTGGTGAGTTTATGATGGCACCACGTTAACAGCCATCTGCAAACTTCATCAGACATAAACCATTAACAGCAGGTTTGACCTCTGTGAAGTAAAAGCCATAAGACAGGCCTAAGGACTGAACCCTGGAGTACACTGCTACTAGAAACAATTTTCTGGGTTCAGTTTGTGAGCCAGTTTGCTATCCAGGAAGTACACTGAGATTAACATTTATCTGTGATAGCTATGATATCTGCTTGGAGGATGTCACTGAATAGCCTCTGTAGAGGTCTCTAACAGGTCCTGTCTTAGACTGGCCAATAAGCAGCCCAGTATACTATCTAGCCCAATAGAAGCAGTGTTCTTGGGCTTGAATACTGCCTTGAAGTCTTGTTCATGGGAGTTTGGGGGGATAGATGCCAGTATATGATTTGGGAATAAAGGAGGAGAGAGGGGGTGAAGTTAGAGCTAATGTTAAGCACTAGTATACTGGCTATGCCCTCTATGTCTGAGTACATGCTTTAGTTTAATATTAGCTCTCCACAGTGCTAGGCATTATTTGTAAGGTTTCTAACATAGTCAAAGAATGATTTGATGTTGCCTTTTGCCTGGGTGGCAATTTTTACCTCCTATCTGGCTTTGGTTGATTTGACCATGGTCCAGAGTTCCCTTCTGAGCTTTGCAAAAACTTTTTTTGCATCTTGAAAGTTATATTTATTTTATGTGCTCTGATTTTTTACTATACAGCCTGTTTATATTTGGGTTCGACCATAGGGATTTACTTTTGAATTTGCTATTATATTTACTTCAGAGGAGAACTGACAGATCTATGCAGCGATTCACATGTGCATAGACTTTGGCAGAAAAGGACTCTGCATAAGCAGTAGGGTCATCACATATGAAGTGGATGTAGAATTTAGCCAGGTCATCGTTCAATTTCAGTAGATTATCCTTGGCATAATCTCTGAATACTGAGGTATGGCCAGATGCTTCTGTGCTCAGACTTAAAGTGAATGTGACTCATCTGTGGTCTTATCTGACCAGTGAGACAGATACAATTGGTAGGGTGGAGCAAAGCTGTACCATATTAATGAGGACCAAGTCAAAGATATTATCAACACTGGTCTGGGTGCAGACTAACTGTTCTACAGAGTCTGTACTGATGATGTTCCTAAATCTCTGAGCATACATGTTAGTGGATGTATATGTCTCCTAGTTGGTGGAGGGATAGTTGAAGTCTCCTAGCAGAATGGAGTTTAACTTAATGCACGGGGACTCCATACTAGTTAGACATAGATGGGATCCTATAGTTAGTCATGATGTGATAAGAGACCTTGGTAATGGTAAGTTGGTTGAGGAGGAGTTCCAGATGACTTTTCTAGTCTAACTAGTTTGGAGGCAAAGTGATTTTTTTTTTTTTACAGATATTGAGACACCTTCACCTTTGGTGCCTTCATCTAGTATGGTTGTTCTGAATGTGTAGTAGTCATTGTAACACTGCACTAATGGGGTCTCTTTGTAACAATGTATATATCATTTTTTTATGCTAAGGAGTGCATGGAAGAAGTGGAGTTTTTTGTAAAGGCTCCTAATGTTGAACAGAAAAAGGCCTTTATGTTAAATGGATTTTAGTACATTATGTTGGACGCTTCTGCGGAATTAAGTTGCCTAAAAAGGCACTATTGTGGTGGACAAAATTTACCCGATATATGAAAGCCTTCAGTTGATAGTTGAGGCCATCCCTGGCAAAGCAGTTTTGAATGACACCAGAAGTTAATCCAATTGTTGAAGTCAATAACCTTTTGTTCATATTGTGGCATCAGTCTTGGTGATAGTAAAATGCTTTTCAAGAATAAGTTCATACCTACCTTGGGCACATATTCTGAGAGTTCCATCATATCCATCTTCATATAATCCAGAGAGGTACGTGTCAAGTCATTTACACCCACATGTAGCATGACTGTGTTTTATGTGTACTTGTTGTGCAAGGACTTGAGTGCCTGCTGGATGTGATGAATCTTGGCACCTGATAGACAACTGATTGTGACCCTCTCCTTGCACAGCCTGGTGAGTAGTGTATCAGTATGTCCAACAAAAGAGTCATCTATGACTAGGCGGCTAGATTCTGAGGAGGTTTGCCTTATGTGCTTTTGAAGTGAGACACTTAGACTCTTTGATGCATGTTTCAAGGAGGGTGATACCTGTCTTGTGCGTAGGTGAGGTTGTTGAGGGTACTTTGGTTCAGGTAGGTTACATTTAAGAGCCTCAGCATATGCAGGTCTATGTAGTCTGATCTCTGTGTAATAGACTTAGTGTGGTGTGTGATGACATGTTTATTTTTAGTGTCTTTATGTAAATAGTATTAAAACCTTCATCTCTCACAAACTGTGTCAGTTTTCTTGTTTTAGTTGGCAATAAACATGAGACAATTGCTACATTGTCTCATGATGCACATTTAAGCCAAGCTGGTTACAGAAATAGTTGAAAAATGCAAATCCATGGTTCCAGTTGCTTACCGATGTGGCTTAAAGGGGAAATGGCACCTATGAGGCTTGCAGTTGATTACTTGACGTGGTATCTGTAGGGTAGTGCTAGTCTCAACACAACTGCATGTAGCCAGAAATCAATTATCCTCAGCTCCTTCTCTTATCAGAAGAAAAAGAGTAATATAAATGCCAAGCTGCTTCCTGAGTAGTATTAATCCATATGTTGTCTGCTCAGTACACTTGCTATAGTCTTCACTTGGCAGATACCCTGGAGAGAACTTAGAGCAGCTGGATGCAACAGATAGCCAAACTGCACATAGGCCCTGAAAAGACTCTCACCAAAACTGCAGTCAGTCCACTCAGTGAAGTACCATACCTGTTACGCAATCAAAGACTGACAGGAATCAATGCCCCTCTGCTTCTCACACCAATTAATCTCAAGGTCAGTGGCATAGAATCACATCCTGTTTTTCCAGTCCTGTTGCATCACGTTTTGCTGCTTCTTATTGGAACTGCAATCAGATGACTAAATGAAGTACCATACATGTAGCCCACGCAAAGACTGACAGGAATTGGGTCTATATTTGATCTTTGAACGCTTAGGTTGTCAAACTCTGAAACGTTGACACCTAAACTTCGAAGTCTTATGAACGCAACATATTTTCCCCAATATAGAGTGATCTCTGAGTTGGTATATTTAGTTGGGGGGGTGTGGGTTGCCCCCCCTTGAGTAGGGTTTTATAGTTTTTTTTGTTGGCCATACAATTATTTCCCTGTGGAAAGAATTTGCGTAATTGGTCTGTCGCGTTTTTTTGACTTTGTCGTTTAGGTATCGACGTTTTGACATTTGACAACCTAAGCATTCAAATATCTAATATAGACCCCATGAATCAATGCCCCTCTGCTCCTCACACCAGTTAAGCTCTCAACTATCCAGATTTTCACAGAATGTTTGTAATATTTGGATCATACTTTCGGTCTGTTTCTCTTAAAATTTGTGATTTTCTGGCAAATCAGTGAGAACTGAATTCACTAGATAATGATAGCCATTTACTTTTCAGTCTTCCTATCTTTCAGGAAACACATGGTAGCGCAAAACATTTTATTCTAGTAACTTTCTTAGATTATACAAGCAATGTTTAAAATGTGTCCCTGGTTTTGGGCCTTTGGACACCCCCCCCCCCCCACAATTTTTTCTTTTCCCAGATTTTTTGTGCTGCATAGTTGAGAGCTATAGTTGAACGGCAAGTGAATTTTACAAGGAGCTGAGAGCTTCAGGGGAAGAGAAGTTTAGTGATGCTTATGCCAAGTCTGTTTACATTGTTAGTAGTACAACAGGTAATATACTTGCTTTTGATGCAGAAGGCTATGAGTTCTACTCCCATAGTATGTAGATGGATTGCTGATACTTTACTGTATTGCACTTTAAAGGGGGTGGATGCTACAGTCCTGAGAATGTCCTCCTTTGGAGGAGATACCTAGTAACTATGAACCTGTTATCAGTTTGCCATCCATTCCCTATTGCAATATTACTAGCTTATCGTTTTTAATGTAACATAAGCAATTTATTCTTCAAGGGGAACAGGAAATGAATTTGTAGACACACAATGAAATATAAAGTTGTTTGCTAGCAGCAACCTCTTCATTAGTTACAGACCTCTTTATTGTGGAATTATTTAGATGACTTTTATTTCTCCACAGGTTGCGCATATTTACTGATATTGGTGGACTGTAATGACAGAAGTTTGAGTAGACTTTTTTGATGGAAATGTTCTGAATTGGGCAGATTTGTCATTATTGGTTTATACATTTTGTTTCATTGCTTACTCGGAAAATGTTCAAAACAATAATTTAAAACACGCTCTAAGAAGTATGCTTTATTATGCAAGGGATATAATTTAATACAATCAGGAAGGTGAATCAAAGAACACATGTATGTTTGTATGGTCCTAAATATGTGTGCAAGGGGGTCTATGATTTGAAAACAGCCCAAAGGTAAACATTATCTGCCACTGGCCAAATACATTTTCTTTGAATGTGGGTTTCATGACTGTTTCAGTGAATGTGAGCATCAAGGGCAGAGAGGTTTTAATGCTAAGTCTGTTTTCATTGTGAGACTGTATTGCTTTGTTTAGCAGAAGTCTATCAGTGTTTGTGCTATAAAATTTAAAATAAAAGCTTTAAATGAAATCCAAATTGCCATTGTAGGAGCAAAGCATAAGGCAGTATTCCTATTTCAGTGTTTATGGTGAATGGGGAGAAATAGCCAAGCAATGGGATACTGGAATGTCTACCGGGGGGGGGGGCTGTGTATGTGGGGGTCTTCATTTGACCATGATTTTGTGATGGGGAGGGCTGGCAAATGCAAAGACAGCCCTGGGCTGCACAAACTCTAGCTATACCACTGCTCAAGGTGGTTTTTAAGAAACTATTTTTATGCTTTCCAGTGACTGGTATTCTCTAGCTAGACTAGTAAATAATGTTCCTCCTTTACTTCTCCAGAAACACTATTCTAAAACTAATTCCTGAGAAGCAGTTTCAAGGTTTTCCCAAGATTGGTAGTCTAGTCCCAGATGTTACAGTTTTTAAAAGTAAGATGGAAAAAGGGATCTGTATTTTGAATATTGCAGAGAGCACTAAGTTAATGGAATGCTATGAAATAAAAGATAATTCAAGCTTTAGGAAACTAAAGAAATAGCCTTCTCAGTTAGATCTTTGTGGTCTAAATGTACATAAAAGGAATGCTGTGAATGGTGCACAGCTACAGTTATCCCACTCCACAAGGGGGGATCCACCTTGGATCCCAGGAACTACAGACCCATCAGTATGACGGGCCTGATCTGTAAGGCCATGGAACGTATTATCATGGAACTTATAAACAAAGACATTGGCAACCTTCAAACACTGGACACAATGCAGTTTGGGTTCGTGAAGGGTAGATCTTGGCTCCTGAACCTGATTGACTTCTTTGAATCAGTCTCCAGAGCCGGGGACAAGGGTAAGGTGGTCCACACAGTCTATCTGGATCTTGCCAAGGCCTTTGACACCATCCTCCACTCTGGAATCATACATAAACTTACTAAGCTGGGCATTAATCCCTATGTCACCCGATGAGTTGCTAACTGACTTACTGATAGAACCCACGCTGTAAAAGTAGTCGACTCCAAATCCAGTTCCAGACAACTGACAGGTGGAGTACCTCAGGATTCAGTCCTAGGACCACTCTTGTTTGGCATCTACTTCTCTTAAGTACAGGCCAACACTAAGGGACTCTGGCTAACAAAGTTCACAGATGACTGCAAACTGGGAGCCATTATTGAATCCCCAAATTATGTGGATATTCTAAAAAAGGGCCTTACAGAAACAGAGGCTTAGTACCAGAGCCATGGGCTCAAGTTCAATCCCAAGAACTGTATAGTTGTCCCCTTTGGGAAAAAAACATGTACCTGTGAATTACCACATAGGTGGCAGTACACTAAACACCAAAAGTGTGATAAAAGACCTAGGGACACAGGTGGACAGTGGTCTCACCTTCCATAACCCCATTGCCACAACAGTCAGGAAATCCTTCTATGTGGCACACCTAATCACTAAGAGCTGTTCATCTAGAAAAAAGGAGGTCATTGTTCCACTGTACTCATCCCTCATTAGACCCATTATAGAATACAATGCCCAATTGGGTGTGTACCGCTCCAGACCTCTGCAACAACTGGAAAGGCTGCAGAAATACCTCGCTAAAAGAATAACAGGCCTAAAGCAGATGCCCTATGCTGACCATCTAAAAGAACTCCACCTATACTCTTTCGCATATTGTCTACTCAGAGGCAATCTCTGCTTAACATACAAGGCCATGTCAAACCCAGAGCTGTTGAAAATGCTACACTTAAAGAAATTCCAATCCCTCAGAGACATACACTCCAAGGATCTAAACCTTGTCATCACAATGAACAAAACATGCTGGAGGGATAGATTCTTGACCCAGAGACTCCCCTGACTCTGGAATAGCCTGCCCATACATGTCAAGCAGAGCACCTCTTTGGCCCTCTTCAAAAGGAACCTTGATGATTAAATGGGAGATAGGAAATTCACCCCAGGGATCATGTCAGTCACCCTGCTAGACAGGGGTCCAGGGAAGTAAATACTGTGGGAAGAAATAGCCAGGGAATTCTTATGGCTAGGCTTGTATAGGCTCTAGGGCCAATAGCCTAGTACCAACCTATGAACCTATGTGTGTGTGTGTGTATGTGTGTGTGTGTGTGTGTGTGTGTGTGTGTGTGTGTGTGTGTGTGTGTGTGTGTGTGTATGTGTGTTTATATTTGTGTCAATGTTTGTGTATTTCACATGGTATACTGAAGAAAGAAAAGACTTGTCCATAACCGCCTGTATTTCCTCAGTCATATAAAGCAAAGAGTGTTGAAGATGGAAACTGAGCTCAACAGCAGCAGATACCAATGAATGGTAAGGTTTATGCCGCCACCAATGACAATGTCACCACTGCCTCCATGCTGCCACCTTCATCCCTCCCCAGTCAACTGGATAATTCTACTTCCATGACTTTGTATGGCATTTTGTTTTATTTTATGCCTTCCTTTTTGTTCTTTCAATGAGATTTACTGCAGTGACAGTGAATATTTTCTTAGAATATGTGTTACCAATTGTGTAGCTGTCATAAGGATGGCTCTAAGTGAAATACATTGCTTTCAGCATACAGCTGGTTCATTATCTGCAGGATAAATACAAAAAAAATGCAATAGCTCTTTGCTTAAAATCCTTTAAAAATATATCAAAATGTTATAGCATTTACTGGGTCCTTGCAATAGCAAGAAAATGTCAATAAAGTAACAAAATGAGATTATAACCTGTCATATATTTGAATTACATGCTGCTATCACCTAATCCCTGGATATCAATGAAAATGTACACATCTTGAAAAAATAAGCTATGTCCCTTAGGTATATTTTAGAATCCAATGCCATAGAAGTATAATTTTCTTAATGATCATATTCTTTAAGACACTCAGGATGTCTTTAATATTATAGGCAGTAGATCCTTTTTCATACATAAGCAAAATCCTAATTTGAAACACACTATGAATGAATGTACAATACGCAGTAATAGTGTTTTTGGATAATAGTAAAAAAACCTCAGGCTTTTTAAAGTCAAATCTGCAAGAGTTATAGATTTATTAGTTTCTGTCTTGATTTTTTTCTGTTTTATCAATAGCAAAACATACTGAACACCTGGACTCTTAATAAGCCAGTCAAAGAACAAAGTGTGTGAGGCACCTTACATGACTTGCAATGCTATGTCGTGAGGACTTCCAACAAAGTAGAAGTACATATGTCAGCATTATTATTGTTAATAAAGTGTATTTATAAAAATCATTTGTACAACAGTTCTATTGAATCTATCAGTTATAAAAAGTTTATTTTATATGTGTTAGAATAAGCTATTTCAAACACTGTTTGTTTCAAGAAACATATCTTTCATTAAAATAATACTTTTGACAAGTTATACTGAATGCATGCAAAAACCTAGCCTTCCTGACCAGTGCTGGATCATGGTTAAATGGGGCGCTATGCAGGCTAATGGGCCAGCCCCCCGTCCCCACCTGCAATCATTCCAGTGTCCCATTATTTGGCTATCTCTCCCCAATTATCCTTAACACCATTCAAACCTGTCAGTGTGAAAACTATTTTCTTCTTTACTTTCACAGTACTTGCAGGAATTTGATTTAAGAGAGATCACCCATTCAACCGCACCAGCAGTTATAATTAATTTGCTGATTGTGCACACCCATTGTTATGAACACAAAAATCACATGTACTTTATTGGTAGCTTTAGATGAACTACATGAAATTGCATAAAGAAAACTAGTATCATACCATAAGATCCAGTCATGTGTAGCACACTTTAAACAGAATAGTATTTATAACAGCATAAGAAGTATCACCAGCTAATAACATATGTTAGGTCAATATATACAATCTCTGCAGAAGCAAAAGTCATCTGAATAATATCACATTAAAGAGCGCTATTACTACTGCAGAGGTTGCTGCTGGAAAATAACTTTGCATTTAAGTGCTTCATTGATAAATGTGGTGCCTGCTGCCCTTGAATAATAAAGTGTCTGTTTTGCATTAAAACATAGTGTGCCAGTGATATTGCCCAACATTTCCTGAATGTGATCAGCTGTGCACTAGGAAATGTCTGGCAAATGACAACAGGCTCATAGTTACAGGGCATGCAGTCCTGGAGATCATTAAGGAGCGTGTCTCAAATTCTCAATTGGTCCAATGCATTGTCTGGTTATATGACTTACTCATTGTCTTATAGGGTGTAAATGAAGGTAGAAAAATTCTAACCCTGTACCCTTGCCACCGGAAGTGGGTTATTAACAAGTCAGAGCTTTAGTCCTCAGTGCCAATGGCCAGGCTTACAGTTTTTAACTAAATGCAGAAATATTTTACAGTCCGATCTTGTAGAGAAGACTGTACCAGAATAATATGCAACAATGACTATATAAGGAATGCTGAAGATCAGACGGTTCTGATCCTCACAAATGATGTAGACTATATGACTTGAAAATGTAAAACCCTCTGCATTTACTGGAGGCTCTAAAGAAGGTACTGCAAAAATATATTACTAAAATGCAACATGTTTAGACTATAAAACAGTATCCAGGCTTATTAATAAATTCCTTCCTTAGTGCAATGAATAAAGCAAAACAATAACAGATAATATAAATGCTGTATCAGTAGCTTTTTTAGCAACCCACAATTCATACACAAATCATAAATATTACAGTATGTAGCATACAGTTATTATTTTTTTGTTTATGGGGGTACAGGCTTGAAGAACACCTATATCTCATTTTTGACCTGCTTATGTCTTCCTTGGCTGACTACTCTTAATCGCTTAGAAAGTTAACAGGACAAAAAGTTTTGTACCAACATGTATAGGTACAGGTAGATTAAGGCTCTTACTCCTGCACCTAAGATATAGGGTTTGACTCTGACATGCCCCTATAATTGGGGCTAATTCTAAGAATACAGTATGCATTAACTCAAAAAGTAAGAAAACTTTTTCTTTTTAATTTAATGTTGTGGCCAGATCCCCCCACTGCAAGCATGGGGTCCAAGGAAACTGATTAGGTCATCTAGTACTGGATTGGGTCCTGTTAATAACATGTTGAAAGTCAAGCATGTTTTAAAAGTAGAAACCCTTAAAATAAATGGTATTATTAGAATTTGAATTCATATTGGATGGTTTCATCATGTGACTTTCATGTCTGTTAAGAAATTTTGGTCATTTGCATTTAGTTTACCAGTTTGGAGCATTATCTAAAAGTTCACTGTATTTAATAAAATGGCTGGAAGAGGAAGGTTTGCAATTATTTGAGTGTTTTATTTGGTTTTATATTCTGGAAAGAATTGGGGCAGCTCGTGTATTAGTGGTTTGAATAATATTGTGAAGTGCATTTATTAAACTCAGCTAGACTTTCTAGGAAGAAGCAGATTATTTTATTTCCAATTTATGGTTTCAAGGGGGAAAACTAATATCAGCCATAATGATTATTTTGTGAACATGTTTGAATGAGGGTACCAACTAAAATGAGATGTCTGCTGTGTCTAAAACTGTTATTCGAAAAGGACAGACAAAAATGATCTGTTGTTTTGTAGAATTCTGTTAAGGATAGGCAGCTATAAAATGTATGTTCTCATTATGCTGAGTTGTACTGTTTAAATCTTAGCAAGTTGGCCTTTTTCCTTGTAAGCTTTTTTACTATTTCTTTTTAAAATTAGTCAGCATATGTCACCACTCAAATATACATTGTGAAGGAAAATAAGTTAAATGAAGAGGGGTTCTAAGAATAATACTTCAGTACTTTATCTAAATTTAGAAGCCTTCCTAATGCATAATATTCCAAAGCCCTTCTGGTACCGTGTTCTCATTAATTTTTTGTATCTTACAACTTAATTGTTCTAGACGAGTAATTAGCAGATTGTATCAATGACATATGTTTAATTATTTATGGAACATTTATTTTATATTCAACAGGGACAGCATCTAATTCAGAAGTATAAAAATAGCTTGCTTATTTTATTGCCTATATAACTAGCATGAGTCTGGGATTTTGACATTCTTAATAAAATCCTGCATTCTTAACAATGCATTGCCTTGTAAACAATCAGACGAGTAAATTAACCCTAAATGCTCCCACTATATAATCAACTTGCAATAGATTTATTAGGTAAAGCCTGTGGATTTGTATATGGGCTGTTTAAAAAAAGATTTAACTCAGGGTATTAATGAATTTATAAGCTTCATCTCTTGAAGCAGTGAGCTTATATAAAGAGATATACAGAACAAAATATAATAGAATGGAAGGATGGCCATTACAAAATACATTACAAAGACCATACATCTCAACCTCTTAGTGCATGAAATTTGGCGAAACCTAAAATAATGGAGGGGACAGAGCCTCCAAAAAACAGGAGCAGATTTTAAATATTGTTCTTATAAACTTAAAGGATTACTAGAATAACAAAATTTTTGTTAGCATGCATTTTCCATAGAATAGGGAGTCTGAAACTCAAATGTATGTCCTTAGTTAGTGATGTCAGTTCTCTATGATTTGCCAGAAAACTAATACTTTAACAAGGAATAGATCAAAAATAACTGGACATTCTGTGAAAATCTGGACAGTTGAAAGGTATAATAAAGATGATTATATTTCTGTCATTTCAGTTGAGACAAAAGTAAGTGATTTGTTTTGTTAAAACTGCTTATACTGATTTTAACTTGGCATCAGTTCTAATAACATAGTTTTAGTGATAGCTGCTAATTGTAAAAAGCTTAAAAATTAGGAAAACCTAGTCTATCCACAGTAGCTGATTTAAGAGTGACATTTTACAGCCAGATATAGTTCAAGTGGAATCTATACCCATTTTAATTACTGATTTTCTATTAGATTACTTTGCACTTTGAAGTTTTTCACCACAATGGCTTGCAGAATGCACACTTTAACAGAGCAGCCATTTTAAATACTAATAACTGATTTATTAATGGAATATTTAGAGGTATCAATCTGTTAGCTAGTTATCTGCCTTGTGATTTAAGTAGTAAGTTGTAGGATAGCTTGTTGGTTAGTTCTAACAAAGTAGCACTCTGTACTCCTAAGCAGAGTAATTTCATATGTTGTCATCTTATGTTTAAAATAATGATATACACATTCAGTTTTTAATGAGCTATGAGAAAAGTCAGTTTAAGTAAAATCCTATTTAATCTGAATAAGTAACAATATTTCTGTGCTATATGCAATAACTGCAGTAGGTCTGTTTTCAGTATTTTGAAAAAAATATATAATATTACCAATGAAAAGTGAAATTATTAATGGTGATTGAGGCAAGTTAGAGATAGTCATTTTGTAGCCAATATAATAATATTTCAAGACAGGGACGCTATGTATAGCTTAACAGAGACGTTATGTATAGCTTCATTTCTACTGAATGAATTAGGGAACAATTTGATTGCCATAGTTCTGATGTATGTGGCAGATTTCTTTCAGATGCTAGGTAATAATGTTATTAGTGATCATAGAAATACTAAACTAATTAACATGGAAAACATGCATCTCCAGTCTGATGAATCAAAAGCTACTCTTCTACATTAAGCTTCTCAGTATCCAGGGAAGTCTTCCTTTGTGATGGGCATTTACTGTTCTTATTACTTTCGTGCTACATTGGATTTTTCAGATATTAATCAAATCTGCTTGATTTTGAACAATAATGTGTTAAAATAAATGAGGTGATGGAGTGACAATATGATGCTCTGATATCATAAAAAAAAGATCAACTTATTAACAGCTTTCCTGGCACAAAACCAAACTGTAACAGTGTTAATGCAGCAGAATCTGTGAACCTTCATTAAAACTAGCTAAAATAGCTATCCTTTTTGTGCACACTGCTCAAGGTTACCTCCACATCTTTAACTGCTGCAGTCCTTGATAATTTACTAGACTACACGCAACTCCTCCTTTACCAGACCCAGCAATACTTTAAAATAATACTAAACAATTAACTGTCTTATTTATTATTATTATATTGGCTACAAAATGACTATCTCTAACTTGCCTCAATCACCATTAATAATTTCTCACTTAAGTGCCTTTTTCACTAAACTGCTGAGTGTTTGCTCTTGCAGAATGTCCTACCTTTTCTTCAAGAGATAGGAGCCTCATAGATTGTTTTCTAGATGATTTTCCAAACAGAGAGTGAAAGTTATCTAAACCTAGGTAATCTCTGCTATATAGCAAGCATGTATTGCCTGTAGTCTTCCCATAACCCCTTGCAGCATATAAGACATTTGGAGAATAGGAATTGATGTCTTAGTCTCTGTACCATGTGATGATAGCCCCCAGACATTTTGTGTCTAGGATTTTACCCATGGAAATGTAAGTTATATTAAATATCTTGTAAACATACTTTGTAAATGAATTTGTAACTACAGTTTACATCTTGTAAACAATGAATTGTTTAAATGCTCTGAATGCTCTGAACTGTGGAAATGCAATCTTACTTTTACTTTTAAAATGCCAACTGTTATACTGCTCTCAAGTTATGCAGACAGTCTCTATAGGTTGCAGCAACCATGGAATGTAAATTACTTTACTGAAACTAAACTTATTGTGTAGCTAAGGGATCTAAAACACATGTAAATAGTCCTCATTGACAGTGTGTTCCAGATAACATCTGCACTTTAGTAACTGTTAGTGTGCATTAACAGAGATGTAGCATGGATTTATTTTGCATGTGTCTTACTGCTACAATAGTGACCATTGTTCTAGGAACTCAAGTTTCTTTACAAGGTTACCATGTTTTTAACTAATCATAGAGACCAAAACAGAGAGCCATTTTGTTACTCTTCTTTAAATTCTGTAAAGGCTACTATTCCTATAACACAAAAACAGGGAGATGCTTATGTATCACTGCTGCTAATGCTAACAAAAGGAAAAAAAAAACCTCTTTGTTTACCTGTTGTAAAGATTAAAAGTAAAAGTATAACATACTGTGATGCTAAGTCAGCAGAGTAGCTGCCATGTAGTAGTCAATGTGTACAATAAGTAAATCCACTATAAATGTTATACTAGTCAATAACTGCTGAGTCTATACTTCAATTCCTAAGTCCAAGCAGTCACATAAGTTTCCAACATCTTGATTGCATGCTTTCATTTTCACTTGTTTCTTATCCAAACATCTTAAGTGTGAATGGTAATTCATGTACTTATATTTATCATTAATTTGACTTATAAAAGTTAAAAATCCAACATAGGATGTATCTGATACTTTTCTAATGTGTTTGAAATTAATACAGTGCTACTATCACTAATAAAGTTCTATATGCTAAGAACGTTTCAAGAATTTCTTTTAAATAGGCTTCAATTAATGTGCGATCCTAATAGCAGCATAATTGCTTTAGACCCTGTTATGATACATGTGCTCCTACTACTGTACAACTTCTTCCTTAAATTTGTACAATTAGCCTATCTCTAGTGATAGAATTACATTTTCCTGCTGTCCACTCTCCAGGTGTACTTATTACAGCACCAGGAGTACACCAGTGGATCTGTAGGGTGGCCAATTGATCTACATACATGTGTGTGTGCGTGTGTGTGTGTGTGTGTGTGTGTGTGTGTGTGTGTGTGTGTGTGTGTGTGTGTGTGTATGTATATATATATATATATAAATATATATATATCTTTATGGATCTACTTCAGTAGACTGACGTTTCACATACCCGACTCCCACTTTCCCAAGACAAAAGGACTGACAACTTCAGAAGACCGACATCCAAAACACCGACTTTTCACATGAGGCAAGTAACTGCTTGGCCATCCCAAATAAAAAAACTAAATAAAATAAAACTAAACCCACTGATGTGGGGGGCTTTGCACCCCACACCCCCCTAACTAAATATACCAACTCTGAGATCGCACTACAGCAGAGGGTAAGGGGAAAAGTTCAACAGGATGGCCAAGCAGTTACTTACCTCACGTGAAAAGTCGGAGTTCAGATGTTGGTCTTCTGAACTTGTCGGTCCTTTCATCTCAGAAATTTTAGTGTTGGGTAAGTGAAACGTCAGTCTACTGAAGTAGACCCATATATATATATATATATATATATATATATATATATATATATATATATATATATATATAGCTTCTATAGTTTTCTTACCAACCTATCTTACTTACCTAACTATAAGTATTTTTTTCTTCAGCTTCTTCTTCCTAGCTACTGCTACACTTAACAACATGCTATCTCAGAAACATAAACTCCTTTCAGAGACTTTTTTCAACCCTCTCCATATGATATTGCAACTGGTGAATAACAGCAGCTGGACACCCAATGTAGAATGAACTAACAGTATGACAACTATCCTACAAATTAAAGTACCAACAGAATTAGTAAACCTTCATTAAAAGTAGCTAAAATAGATATCCTTTTTGTGGTCATTGCTCGAGGTTACCTCCCATCTTTAGCTGCTGCACTCCTTGATAATTTACTAGATTGTATGCAACTCCTCCTATAGCTGACCAGACCAAATAAAAATAAATAGTTTAAAATAATACTGAATAAGTAACTGCCTTATTTACTATTATACTGGTCACAAAATGACCCTGTCTCAAACTTGCTTCAATAAGCATTAATAATTTCTCATTCAACAGCCTTTTTTCACTAAACTGCTGAGTGTCTATTCTTGTACAATGGCATACCTTTTCCTCAAGAGATAACAGCCTCATTAAATTCAGGTTTCCCTTTACTCCCACCTACCCCCAATTCCCACCCACTCCCACTATAACTAAATTTATACTCAACTGCCACACCCCTTTGCTATAATTATCCAACTGACATAACTAATGCAATATTCACCAGTTTTCTCAGTCAACCTCTACACTCACTTGCAATGCTCTCCACTTACCTCCTTCCTCCTAATCCTAACCCCACCCCTACACTTCCCTGCTACATCTCTACTACGTTTGCACTCTATAGCCATCCCAAAATATCTACTACTCTCTAAACTGAACTTCTCTATTTAAAATCATCTAATTGGTATTCAAACCCAGATATCAACAACAAATTATGCATTTCTTGCATTTCAACACTATACAAAATGTCACCCTACAGCATAATTACATCACTACTCCTTTTCTTCCACACATGATTCACTAATAGCCATAACTACACTGTAATTCACAACCACTCACCTACAAATCCACACCCCCATGCATCCAGAAATGCACCCCATTACACTAACTTTACACCAGTGCTCTACCAAAACACAATACTAAATCTACATATGTATAAATATGTAAATCCTATAGCACAATTGTTAATCTCATTGTAAAAATAAAACTAAACCTAAATACCATTGTCCTCTTCAAAATACGACCACACAACTCAAACTTAGTGATAACATACACCCTATGCAGACCTACCTCAAATATGCATTCTGTGTCAGTAACACCAACCACACACCCACTGCTTCTCCCAAAAGTAAAAAGTTCCAACTTACTACTGCTTAACATCAACTTTCAGAGTATCTGCAACAAAAGTCAAGACATCTGTACTTACATCGCCCATGACTCCCCAGACATAATTGTGGCAACAGAAACAGGGTTGTAAATTGAAAAAAAGGACAATGAAATACTCCCACCAGGCTTTAATACATTTAGAATAGACAGAATCAACAGCAGTTATATATATAAATCTCCCTTAACCTAACACTCCACCACACTCACAACCAAAAATACAAAATGCAGAGATCTTAGTTATCCTAATCAGTCATCAAAAAATTAATACCACAGCAAAAATAATATTTGTATTATTAGCATATACATTCTACCAAGCAACAAATCAACTACTGTAGAAGAAATACTACTATAGCTAAATAATACAATTTCCCAAGAGACCATTATGCTAGGTGATGTAAACCTAGTCTGGAAACTTGCTAATTTAAATTCATATGGCTTCACCCAACTGGTTGATGTCACCAGAAGAATAAATTACAAATCACAAAAGGAATTCACACTCAAATGGATATTTATGAACAAACACAGTCATTTTATCATCAGGCACTCTACCTGACATAATCAGTGATCACTTGCTAATTTATACTATTGGACAATAAAATAGTGCCCCTAACAAATAACTTACAAGCAAGTCCAGAACCTGACTAAATTGTATCTTTAACAAAACCCTTAACCAATACAACTGGAATAGTCTTAAAACAATACAATTAGACAAAGCAGTGTCACTTTTTAACCAAGTATTCTCCAAAATAATAAATGAACATGCCCCTCCCCATTAGAACTAAATCTAACCCAATGCCCTGACTAACTAGGTCACTCAGACAAATAATAAGAGGAACCACACACCCTATCCTTCCACGTTTTATTATCAGACAACACAAAAATTGAAACTGTCTCAAACTAAACTTCTAGGAGTTTTACTAGATGACAGTCTGAGATGTGACAAACATATACTAGAAGAGATGACAAAAAAACTCAAAAAAGTTATGATCCCTCTATAGGGCCAAACAATTTCTCACTGATAAGACTCACTAGGCAGCCTAAAGCTAAAACATATCTACTCCTCTCTCTCTTATATGCATTACCTATTTTCACAGATTCATAGATTAGTACTAGGATAATTGCCCTCATGGGTCATTTTAAGCCTTACCAACTATCTTATGTGAGAATCAAACTCTGCACTTTGTATCTGTAAGGTGAACACCTTAACCATTATGCCAACATCTCAACCATCATAGATGCATGCTATCACAAAACAGTTAAATTCACAGTTAACACCCATCAGTCAACATATCATTTTAGAGTATGAAAAGACTTAAATTGGCTGGAACTCCCACAGTATCTCTCCTTCTCCCAGCTATTGACTACTCACAACCTAATATTCTACCCAGACAAAGGTCCATCTATAAGAAATCCAGAGCGACTGTACACAAACAGTAAAACTCTGTGTTCTAGTACCAAATCCTTCAGTATGACAACTAAACCTAACAGATCTGCAGTGACTATCTATACTCCCATCATGTCACCAAACTGGAATTCTACCCCAAAACACCTAAAATGTATTGAAATAAAAACATCTTCAAAGCAGCACTAAAATGATACCTACATACCATTTGGCTCTGTTCCTGTACTACCCCTGGTTAAACTCCATTATACCCATCTTTACCTTCATTTTACCATTTTCTTTTCAACTCAGTAATCAGAACCTCAATATATACCTTTATTCATCTCTCCCCTGCTCACTTACTACCTTCCCTTCCCTAACCTATTAAACATCCTATTTCCAAGAACTTCTACTATCACAATTTAGACTTAACCCTATTTTATTTACTTTTCTATCACTACTATTGTACCTAACATCACTCTGATTCAAACCTCTCAACCTCTTAGAGCAATAAATCTGGACAAAGCCACAAATAATGGTGGACAAAGGCCCAAAAATAGGGACACTTTTAAATATTGCTCTTACAAATTTATAGAGTTGATAGACTAACAGGTTTTGCATTAGCATTAATTTTCTGAGGAATATGAAGTCTGAAACTCAAACATCTGCCATTAGTTTCTGACTTCAGCCCTCACTGGTTTGCCAGAAAACCACAATTTCATGAGAAATAGGCCAAAAATATGAGGCAAAAATCTGGAAATTATTGCAAAAATCTGGACTGTTGAGAGATATGCTTTGATTCCTCCACTCTCTCACCTCTCTTACTCTTATCATGTACTTCTTACTGACTTATTCACTGTAAAGTCTCATGTTAGCTCACATCTGACTCTACTCTGTATACATACCCTTCTAAATTACTTATACTTACACCATCTCAGCAGGAAGCACTATGATTCTAAACCTCTTATACTATTTTTCAGTCTTTAATCTCTTTAAATTATTGATTATGTTTGAGTATATATGTCAACATTTCTTTGATTTTTGATATTTGTGTAATATGATTGTGGTGTTATTGTCTACATTTCTTTGATTTTCAATAATTGTATAATATGACTGTGGAGGTTATCTCCCCAGGTCACCACTGAAAAAGGGCTTTGACCCAGACAAACTTTCTTGATAAACAAAGTTAAATAAATAAACAGTGCTTAGGGAGATGTGTAATAATTGTTAAGCACCCCTAAGTGATGTTATGATTGGGTCTCTTACTAGGGACTGAGAGCAGAAAGTGTAAGAAGGGTAACATAGCTTTGTTCCTACCTGCTGTCCATGTCTTTCTAATGTCCTTGAGTTTGTCTGATGTTTTTGCTCAGTCCTTCACAAAAAAATATGGGATATTAGAGTCTCATACATCATATTTTTCAGAAAATGTGCATTGATATAAAGACTGTTGTTCTAATAACTTTTTAATTGAATAAGAGGGATATTTGAAAACTGTCCCTGACTTTGATTATTTGTCCCAGTATTATTTTTGAATTTGCCCAGAATTCTTAAACCAAGAAGCTGAGAGGTGTGATGTTGTCTATTCAACAACCCAGACTCCTTTACTAACTTTCTAAGCTAGCAAAACACTTCAAGCTCCTACGCTTTTTTTTGTTACTGGTAGTACATGGAGCAGATAAAGTTCTATTCCCTACAAAAAGTTATGACTATGTCAAAGATCATAACTTTTTATCATATGTTCTTGATGTGAGTGCCTAAACTTACTCCTTGAGCTTTATTATCAAGGTTAATCCATGTTTTGAATACATAGTAAACCAGTTACAATTGGAGGCACAATCATAATCATGTGTGTTTTAACATATAATGTATGACTCATGCTTACCAGTGCAGCTGGTCTGAAAGTAAATAAAATCAACTATTTTAAGTTTTAATAATCATTAATGTTGGTTATGATTCACTGAGTTAAGCATATTATTATCTTACAGAGTTAAATTAAAAAAATAGTGGAAATGTTTGTATTTCATCCTGAGGTATGTGAACACAAACTTCAAGAAGAATATAGTCTATTTACGTCACTTAGGTTCATAGGTTCATAGGATGATACTACGCAGTTGGCCAAGAGGCCCTTATAAGCCTATCCAAGAATTTCACCCATGTTTCCACAAAGTCAGCACCTGTGTTCCCTGTCCAGCAGGGACACAGCTGGGATCCCGGGGTATATTTTCTCTTTCCCATCCAGTCATCCAGGTTCTTCTTAAAGAGGGATAGTGAGGTACTCTACTTGACATGGAGAGGGAGTCTATTCCACAGATGGGGGAGTCATTGGGACACAAATCTATCCTGCCAACAAGTTCTGTTAATGTCACAGACCAGATTGAGTCCTTGCATGTGGGTTGCATGAGTGGAGTTTTTACTTATGGATATGCAGCAATTCCATCAAGGCTGAGTCTGAGACAGCCTTGTATGCCAGACACAGGTCACCTCTGAGCAGTCTGTACGAGACTGAGTAGAGAGACAGGGCTTTTAGCATATCTGTATAGGATAGGTGGCATTTGAGACCCTGGATTTTCCTGGTCAGGAACCTCTTTGGTCTCTCCAACTGCCGCATGGGCTTGTCAATGTACATGCCGAAGGGGGCATTGTACTCAATAATGGGTCTGATAAAGCAGGTGTACAGGAATGTTTTGACTTCCTTGCTCCTCAATGAAATACCCTTACTTATGAGGTGGGTCATGTAGAAAGCCTTCAATACAATGGAGGCAATGTGGTGGTCAAAGGTCAGGTCACAATCAACCTGGGTGCCCAAGTCCCTCACAACAGATTGCATGCTTAGTACATTATTATTAATGTGATAATTAGTGGGGATGCCGTTTTCCCCAAAGGGGATAATGATGCATTTCTTGGCATTTGGTTTGAGGCCATGCCTTTGGCACCAGTCATTAGTCTGGGTAAGGCCCTCTTGGAGGATGTTCACATCACTAGTGGAATTTATGACAGTGCCCAGCTTGCAATCATCTGCACTGGCTTTAGCTTGCACATCAGAAAATTATTTTCCAAACAATATAGGCCCCAAGACCAATCCTTGGGGTGCTCCACTTGTTATGGGTTTACTACTAGAGGTGCCTTCCCCTATTTTGACTAAATGGGTTCTATCAGTGAGCCAGTTATCTACCCATCTGGTAACATATAGGTTGTTGTCTAGCTGGGAGAGTTTTTCTATTATGTCCAAGTGGGGAATAGTGTCAAAGGCGTTGCCTAGGTCAAGTTAGGTGGTATGCACTGTGTTTATTTAGCTTTAATTTAAAAAATATTTTCGTTATTTTTTCAAAAGGTTTACACGCTAGACATTAGTGCTTCTTTTTCAAGGGGGCACAGAAACAATGATCAATTAATTGCTATGATCAGAGCAACTGATTAGACAAAGAAAAACTAATGAAATTAAACTCAGTATTACAAGATGAAAGCCATTAGCACATATCAGCCCTAAAATTTATCTTCTAAACTGCCAGTCAAATTTAAGCATGTTTGAGATTTTATATGACCCATGTTAGCTTAATTAGCTTAATAGGTGATGCCAAAAGTTTAACTTGTTCCTCTGATATCTTGCTTCATAGGTTCATAGGTAAGTACTAGGCTATTGGCCCTAGGGCCTATATAATCCTAGCACCCTGGCTTTTGCCACCCAGGAAAATTATTTTCCTGTTCCACTGTCGAGAAAACAGCTGTGCATGTAACATCTCAGTATCTTCTCATGTTTTTTTTTAAAGTATTTCTCAAAATGATCCAACTTTCTAAAATTGCTTTTCTTTTCATTTTTTCTCTAAGTACATCTTCTCATGCTTCTCAACCAACAACATCCTGTGTTCCAGGCTAATGCCCCACTGGCTGCACATTGCACTGTTGCTTGCATTCCAAATCATCCTGTTGAGACCAAATTCTTCAATAAAGGTTTACCTGTCAGTGCCATACTAATTACACTAGACAGCCCTGAGGCTTAAGGAAGTAACTAGAGGAGGATATTCTCCAGGCAGCCATAGGACAGCTGGTTTTCTTTGAACATAAACTTCAGATTCCTTGTGATCCTGATGTGTGTGCCACCAAAGAGAGATATGAGATGCCAGATCACTGATGCATGCATTGTTCTGTCCATTTGCCAAAATCCAGTTAAAATGTACAAGCACTGCTTAGTATGCTAAGGTGCCCATTATGGTCAGCTGTGATGCTGCTTTATTTCTCCAATCTCCAGTGTTGGTCATTACAACTGTGGTCAGAATGCATCCCTTACCTTAAGATAAGTAAGCCAGCATGGCCTTCTTAGTCCCATCATTTCTCATTGGCTGTTCCATTGACTCAGTTACAAGTCACATTTTGGTTGACTGATCATAGTAAAGACTTTTTCCACTATTCCCTGGACTCAGCATGTCACGTAACAGGGTTAGTGTTAGTCTTCCCTTTGAATATAATGTTTTCATGTTGACAATTTTAATTTTCTTTTGAGAGTCTTATGGGTCTGTGTGGACACTGAAAATTTTTCTAGATTATATTTATTTCAAAAAACAACTCAATGTCTGAACATGATTGAGAATTTCTGAAAGGATATTTCTAAAAGCTCAGAAAAAGACATTCATAGTTTAACTTTTTTCTGCAGGGTTTTCATCCTTAATGTAATATCTACAGTACAAATACCAACAATATCTCATCATACACAAAGTGGTACAGATGTTGCAGAGTATCAAAGGCTACTCCACCCTACAGTGATGGAATGTGACTCTCATGATTCATATTTTGCAGTCTCTATTATCTTCATTTGAAATTTCACTCTCCAAAGCAGTTTCTGTTTTACTGAGACATATAATTTTAGCATGCATTAGAAATTATTTTAAAATGCCTTTATATATTCTTTCTTTTTTATGAATGTTTTAATGAATGGTTGAAATATGGTCCTTATAGTGGAATAATACTGTATTCCATTTTTCCCAGATGTCAATTCTCCCAAATAGAAACTATTTTATTGTGGCAAATATAGTAGTAGTGTTTTGCTATATATTTGAGTGCATACAAATAAAATCATCCATCTACCGAGAGCTTTAGTAGGTTTGAATTTGCTTTAAGTTTATCAATTAATTCTTTGTAAGAGATTTATTTATGTAAATCATCTGTTGATTTTGACAATATTTTCTTAATATTAAGGGAATTAGAATCTAATATTGAGGTTTTAACATTTAAATTAAGAGTTCTGATTTTGCAAAATATACTGGAATTTAAAAGCATCAAGAATATCACCAAAATATGTGCTTTTTTTCATTTTAACCTCATGTCTTACTTCTAAAATATTATTGATTTTGATTGGAATTTGACTCTTCTTAATAGATTATGCATATAATTTTAGAGATGATGAATAGGAAGTCATTTTCAACCTTTCTAGAGCCAGGTTTGATTTATGAAATAAAATATTAACATATTATTTATTTAATTATTCTATTTTCTTTATAATGGATTTATTATTTTTAATAAATTTAGACTTGGCCAGAAGGAGTTGGGATTGAATGTTTTGTAATTTTGAGTCTCATTCCTTAATTTTATTTTATACCATGTTAAAATTTTACCAAAAATAAAAGCTGTCAATGAATCCCAGATCATAACTATATTCATGTCAGGAGTGTTGTTCCAAAAAAATGTAGTTCAGAAATCAAGCAAGGTTTAAACTCTTTGAGTTTTGTTATATAAGCAGGAATTCTAGTTAAAGAAGATAATTATTTTGGAATTAGTTTGACACTTTAACATACATGTGTCATGATCAGAAACAGGACAAAGGATAATGATAAAACTAGATATCTTAGAAACTCAATCTTGAGAGACTAATATTTTATCAGTTCTTTTGTGAATTCCATACTTATAATCTTGATGAAAATAAAGCAATGAACACAAGACTTTCATAATAAATGAATATTTTAGATTAAGAGATGCTTTCCATTTTATGAGACCTTTCACAGTCTTCTTCTTCTTCTTCTTTTCCCGGTTAGGGGTCGCCACAGCGGATCACCTTGTCCGTACAATGATTGGCAGTGGAGTTTTACAGTGTCGAGTTGCCAGCCCGGCGCCCAACCTTCCACAGAAGGCACACTCACACGCACACCTAGGGCCAATTTAGAGTGTCCAATCCACCTGCAGCATGTCTTTGGGATGTAGGAGGAAACCGGAGCACCCGGAGGAAACCCACGCAACCACAGGGAGGACATGCAGACTCCGCACAGAAGGCACCCCAGCCAAGGATCGAACCGGAGAACCTCTTGCTGTGAGGCAGCAATGCTAACCACTGCACCACCATGGCCGCCCATGAGACCTTTCACAGTAGAAGACAATATTAACTTCCTATTATTACTAGTATCTGAATCTTCCAATATTCAATTAAAATCTTCAGCTATAATTAGATCACCTTTATAATTATCAAGAATGAAGTCAAGATGTTTCTTAGCTAAACTCTGTCCTATGCCTGGGAACCAATTAAGATCTACTAAAGTTGACAGCCTATTATAAATTCTTGCAAATAAAAGTGTGAAGAGACCATGTTGATCTTTATATTTATGATTAATTAATGGAAAAACTACATTTTTTCCCCAAAAATTACTCCTCTTCTCATAGATTTAAAATAGCATTGTGCTACAATTATATAATTACTTGGATTCCAAATGTTTTTTCCATCTATTTAATATGTGTTTCTTGTAGGGAAAAAAAAAAACCTTGAGCTTTATTTGCATTCAAAAATTGCATTTAATTTGATCTTTTGCTTGGATTGTTTTAAACCATTAACATTTAAAAATAGCAAAAAGAAATACTTCTAAAAGTTAAGTTAGAATATTTTCTTTTTTTATTATCCTTTATAGAAGTAAGCAATATAATTTTGGAGCAACAGAATTGGTTTTGCAGGCCATATAAGAAAATAAAAAATAAGATAAAAAATAATAATAACAACTATGTCAAAAGTCATAAATGTAAATTACAAACATATAATTATCCAAATTCCAAACCCAATAGATAAAGAAAGACTCTATCAGATTATCTATCACTACATCACCAAATTATGGTCTTAAAAGATAAAGTCAAGCCCTCTCTGGATGAATTTTGCAGTAAATAAATCAACTGATTGGGACGCTTTTACTATTTATAAAATATGAGCTATAATGTAGATCTGAATAGTTGTTAAATGAATAAAACCTAAAATGGTCTATTTTGTAATAATAATGGAGAATAATATTATGCTTTATCCCTTCTTTCCCTCACTTATCCTCTCCTACTGTTTACTTTCTCTCTTGTTTGCCTAACTTCTTCCTCTAAGTCTTACTTATATATGAAAAGAAACAAAGTAATACATTAGGTTGTTAGACATAGCTATAGTTAATAAGTATTACATGTAGGGGTCTAAAAATCCTATGTCTTGAAGAAAGTTATAAGATAAATATACATAACACAAACTGAATTATGATAATTATCAATAACATATATAGATATAAATACAAAAGGTGAAAACACTGATATAGGAAGAGAGCAACTATTATACATTCTATGTTAAGTCATAGAGTTCCATTAATGATTTTATTTGTGCTACTCTAATTAGATTCAGCACAACTATAGTAGAAATTGTCTTAATAGATTGAATACTGTAAATCAGTAGTACTTACGATGTATAAGATGCTATAGTATTGTAAAATCAATACAAAGCATTATCAATATTTAATCAACAACAAAACTATGAATATTAAATACCAGGTAGCATGAAGCAACAATCTAATGTTCAATAAGTAATTTGAGGCTATAAGAAAGTTAAGCAAAAGAAACTATGAATAATTAAACTGTGTCATTCATATCTGTTATTAACTAATCTTTCAAGTTTAAATATATTAAAACTAATTCATATCTTCCTTTATAAGCCAGTAAAACTTGATACAACCTAGAATCTCAGAGTTAATGCAGAGTATGCAATTTTATTAATATAAAATATGTATAAACTTCAAGTTATAACTCTGTAATACTAACAGCTGAATAAAATATCAAATTAGCCATTATTTGATCATATAGGACAAATCAATGTAAAGACATAAGACTTTCCCCCTTCCATTTGCCCTCAACTTTTCTCCTTCTATTCTTCTTATAACATGCATGCATACATATATTTCTATATCTATATCTATCAACCTATATGTGTATATATATATATATATATATATATATATATATATATATATATATATATATATTTATATACATACACACTCACACATACATGCATACATATATGCATATAAATATCTATACATATTCAATATTACTAGCTATTCAGACAACTTTCATATATACAGAATATGCATTGCTGAGAAAAGATATATGGCATAAAACAGTTATCAGAATGGTGATTAATAAAGAACTTTTTAAAAAAATAAACTTGCATTTAAGCATATTCATATATCTCTCTGGTTATGAAAGAAACAAAAATTGTTGTATGATTGTATATATAATACAGATTGCCTTGCTTTCAGCATGAATTAGTAACATAAAATAACATTTAAAACCTAAGTTCTGTCACTGCTTCTCTCCATATCATTCATGCGATTCAAAAACATACAAGTAAGTTAAAAACTAAACTAGTTGTAAATTATTTAAGTACATAAAGTTCAGTACATGTATGAATCCATTCTTTAATAATAATGGCTATCTCAATGCCATTGTTTGAAATGTGTAAAGACTGGAATGTAAAATAACAGCAAAATAAGAGATAGCACAACAGCTAACTACTATAATGTATTTTTATAATTTATATAAGATTAAACAATAAAACTCGGGCAATTGTAATCAATAGTTACTTATGCATACATATGTCTGCTATTTGCACTTTAAAGGTGACTAGAACTGTTAAATATTAACTAAGGAGTAAGTGTGTATGACTCATCAAAAAGGTTGCTTTGTGTAAGGAAGTGGTATAACAAACACATGACTGACTTCCCATGAACAGCTTAATGTAAAAGGACACCATCACAGTTAGTGAAGAAATAAAAATTATCTGTTTAATGTGGGAGCTTGTGCAGTATCCCACTAAGTGTAGCAGGCTAGAAGTTAAGAAAATGTGATTATTTAAACAGACAAGCAGATTAAAAGGTGACACTGCCTTACATCAAAAATGGCAATTTCCTGTAAAGGGCAGATAAGTGAACTCTTCATAAAAAACATTCCCCTTGTGCAACTTGAACTTC
The DNA here is from genome assembly GCF_019279795.1 of Protopterus annectens. NCBI lineage: Eukaryota > Metazoa > Chordata > Ceratodontiformes > Protopteridae > Protopterus > Protopterus annectens. The sequence goes on from NC_056730.1 coordinate 826,052,542, forward strand.
ACTATACTACAGAACCACAATCAATTCTCAAGGAATTAAAACATAAAGAAAAGGAAAAACATCACTTAATCATGGTTAATATATTATATGAGAATACGAAAATTCATCACAAATCCCCCCCAAAAGAACGAATGAACCAATAACTTTAAGGATAAACTACATTAATAATAAATGTAATCCCTATAAGAAAGACTATATAATTTAACATTTATAAGATAGTTTATATATTATTATGATATGAAAACATTTTATTAACTTAATTAATGGGAACTACGAAGAGAAAATTTACCTGCAGTGGGAAAATAGAACTTGTGTGACACAACAATACTGAAACATCTTGAGTTCTTGACGGATGACAGGAAAGCAAATTCAAACAAAGAATATTTAAATATGAAATATTTTTACCTATTTTGTTTGTTATAAGCTATTTTCAATATTAAAAAGAGTGATCTTCCTAGATTTAAGTATCAATTATAAAAAAGAGAATATTGAAAAAATAGATGAAAATGTGCAGAATTGCAGCCATTGCTTGATTATAGATTTCGTGATTTTGTTGATAGTCATTGCTATAGGATCTGTTTTTGTTTCTTTTTCTTCATGTCAGTCCATGTATTTTTGACTGAAGTTCTTTTCAGAGTAGGGGAAGACCAACCCTTAACGTTGGACATCAGTATGAGATAATTATTTTTGACAAAGACAGAAGCTTCTTCTACGGTATTAAAGACACTTAGTCCATTTGATAGTTGTATTTTTAATTTTGCTGGAAAGATGACATCAGATTTAAAACCATTCAGTCTAAGAGAATTCACAAGAGGCCAATATCCTTTTCTAATGACCATTGTTTTTGAAGGGAAGTAAATACTGTGGGAAGAAATAGCCAGGGAATTGTTATGGCTAGGCTTGTATAGGCCCTTGGGCCAATAGCCTAGTACCAACCTATGAACCTATGATGAATAGTCATTCAACTCTTATTGGATGTTTTGTTTATATTTCAAAGGGTCTTTCCTCCATGTGGTTTTTAGTATAAGATCTTTATCAATAAATGATAAAACATTTATTACTATTGATCTTGAAGGTGAAGAGGTGGAAGATGGAACAGGGTACCTATGACTCTGTGATATTTCTCCAATACAGGTATTCAAAAATGAAATTAAATCTTCTTCTTCCCTTTTTTTCTAGTGGACCAAAATATTTATGTTTTCTCTCCCTTCTCTGTTCTCCAAATCATTCATTTTGTTTAGAAGCCAAGTATTTTCAAGTATTTTATTTCAACAGTAATTCAGTTTGAGATTATTTTTCTTTTACTCTGACATCTATTTCACTCAAGGCATTTTCCATGCCAGAGATTTTAGTTTTTTACTGTTGTAACATCTCTTTAAGGACTTCAATTAAAAAAAAAAAATGTTTTCTCTTAGATTGTCTATGTCATCCTAAAGGCCATCCATTTTAAAAGAAAGTGCCTGAAGAGCAGATGTTACCAATTGTATATCTTTCTTCAAAGAAGTGCCAGGATGAGAATGTGTGGAATTGCTCAGTTTTACCAATATAATTGTCTCAAAGTAAATGACAGGACAATGTTCATAAAACTTCATAAAAATCAAAAGTTGAGTAGTCTGAACTATTACCGATTAGAATGAAACATAATTAAAAAAAAGAAATTCCCTGTTTTTATGATTAATACTACAGAGTTCTAAAAAGTTGCTGTCTTCACATGGCCATCTTGGGTCCACCGACTAATTTAGATTTCATTTTTCTCTATTTGTTTGTTGATTGGTTGTTTGTTGTTTGTTGTTTGTTTATTTACTAGGTCAGACTCATTAGGAATAAGCTCATTTTCCTGGAAGACCTGGAGAGAAAGACCTCTAAAAGGAATAAATTCAAGCACAATAAGCGCAGACACGATGTTGAAATGTTGAGTAATGTATTTACTGTATGAAATAAATATGGATAGCATGAACGTGTACAGAGGTACAAATAATTTTATAGTGCATTCAGTAAGAAGATATTCATTATATAAAGTTATTATCGAAATCATGAGCAGTGTCAATAAATAAAATGTGAGCAACAGGGGATTCTAGATATTCTTAAAAAATATAAGAAGGAATCATGTAATTTTACATGAGTAGCAAGTGGGAAAGGATAATTTTACATTTACATTAAAAGGAAAACTATCTTTAAATAATATACTGAGTTGTATGGGAAGTTGTTTGCAACTGTAAGGGTCAGTGTCACCAATTATAAGTTTTCCTCATTTTTAGCAAGATTAGATTAGACTATCTTAAGTAATTTATTAAGTTGCATTTGTGAAACGCTGTTTTTAAGGTTCATCCAGTTAAGCTCATTCAGAACAGTACAATGATGGCACTGGGATTGGTGATTTCTAGCAAATGTAGTTATTTTATTATAAACAGTTGTTATAGACTGTAACAAATTTTTGTTGCCCATGGCAGAGTGCTGCAAGCTTTTAATGAACCTGTTTTATAATAAATGGTATATGTTATTCAATAGAACAAGAAAAAAACTAGCAGTGCTAACACCTAAGCATTTTGAGTCTGAGAGAGTATTAAAATCTGCAGTTATTTCTTTTAGATTAAATTTTTTTGATGGAAATCTTTTTTGAAGTTGGTTATCAGAGAAAATCATTTTACTTTTCTTCTGCTTAAGAATTATTTCATTTTGTGTAACACCTTGCCGAATGATAGTTGAAGCAGAACTTATAGTACTCGACCCAAGTGGAATCATGTATATATGGTACATATTAGTTAAACTAGTTCCATTTATAAATGTGTACATATCTTTTGTGAAAACTGAGAAAATACACACTCCAATGTCATTTTAAATGAAGTGCAATAAGTGTTTTCTCAAGTATCTGTGTTCTAAATTGTAGGTGAGAACTGAACCTACATATTGTTAGAGCCATGAGACTGTAATCTTGTAAGGAACAATAGATGGCTAACCTTGGAAATTTTTCCATGCCTTGGAAAAGTCCAGAAATATAGTATTTGCAGGTTGCCCAGTGCAGCATTTTAATGCAACTTTTTGAAGTAATGTACAAAGAAATGTTTGGGTACTTTTGCCAGTTTTGAAACCATGCTGTTAAAGATGAAAATAGATGTTTTTTCAGACATGAATGCTGTTAACTTGCTATGAATTAGTCTACCCAAAACTGCAGACCGAGGATTCTATGTTTTCAGCCATTTATATATCCTCTTATGACCAATGGGGTAAGCTTAGCCTGTTTCCAAGTGGAAGACAAATGCTATTCTTTAAGAATTGTGATTTTAATCATGGTGTGCAGTTAGGCAACGAAACTGGACAGTTGTTGGAAATAGTGTGGAGGAAGACCATTCATGAAGGAAGATCTGTTCTCTTTCTTTCTTAACAATGTTTTTTTTTTATGGTGAAGAAATGACTGTCAAGAAAGGGAGAGAATCAGATTTTTGGAGGATTGACTGTTTTCTATTAAATAAGGTGCCGTATTTTGTTTAATACTCAATGATTTGGCTATTGATTCAACATACTCCTCCCTCACTTGTAAGGTTCAGCACACTTTTTTCTTGAAGAAACCATGACTTCCAATTTAGAGGTGCTGATGTTCATCTCAGTTACTTACAAACAAAAGTGACTCACTCAATTCATTCTAAATATCACAGTCAATTAAAGCCAACAGTATGACATTATCTGTAAACAACAGAAATGCCACATTTACATCCAAAGACGGGTACTCTCCATACTTTGGCTGCAATTTGATATTCTGTTCATGAAACAATATTCAACATAAATGTATCTGATTTAATAACTAGAATGCACACACAACATTTGTTTTACAAATACATGAAGCCTGTGGTGAGCTGCATTATCTATGGAACCTTGTACTGGTTTAGCACCTTCAAAAGTCTTTACAATGTCCACAATCTCATAACTTCTCCAGATCAACAAAACACTTTGAGACGGCACTGCTAAAGTCACATGACCTGGTAATTTATATCAGTTTGGTAACCAAGTTAGTGGACTGGTCCATGGACCATTTTCAGCCATGACACAGACCTTAAGCAAAAGACCAAAGGTATAAACAAAGTACAGTATTACAAAAACAAGTGATTCTGGATTACACTGAAGTTAAAGAAGAAAAGTGAAAATAACAATGTGAAATTATTTAATGAGAAAAATACAGTAGCAATTCATTGAGTTAAACTAGCATCAGCAGTTGTTTGCTGTAAGCAGTCTTACAGCTGATATGCTTATGACTGCAACTATTCATTAAGAGTACCTCACTGAATATAAAATGTGCAGTAGATAAATGTGGCATTATGGAGCTTCTGTGCTTTAACTACTCAGTAGAAAGGATACATATTATCTACAATAATGATGTGTAAGCTTATGCATTATGTACAATAGTGGGATGACAACATTTTTTATCCAGGCCCCCTTCAATAAAAACATCACACTGAATGACATTTGACAACTTTTATTAAACTTCCATAAACATGATTATCAGACAATATTCATAAATTTCACCAAAATTCATAATTTCAGCCAAAACATGGTATAAGTGAAAATAACATCCATGTACATTAACATAGGACAGTGACCCTGCGCATCCTGATCAGTTAGCAGCATCCATACCCCCACTTGTTTACTTATGAAGCAGTGTACCACTCATTTCAGTTACCATTTATTGAATTACCTCCATCCAAATAAGCAGCTTATCTCCACTTGCTTATTTACTTATCAAGCAGTGCAACTGCTCACTTTCCTTTCCCAACTTATTAAAATGAACAACTACCACCAGAGGTGGAACAGAAGAGGGCAAGCCTGCCCCTCTTCTCAGCCATACCCAAACTGAAAAACTACAATCTCCACTAAAAAGGGTGGGAGGGTGGGTAGCAAGATCACACCACAAATGTGACTCCTAGCCCAGTTACATTTGCCTAAACTCTTTAAGCCCTTCCATACTCTTACCTTATTTCCTCCCAATCATCACTCATTCCTATTTAACCCTATCCTCCCCTTATCTTCCTAATTCTTACTATTCTATCTAGCCCCAATTGAAGATGTCCCTGGACAAATTAGTCTGTTCAAAACCTCATTTGTCCAGGTCCCCTTCAATAAAAACATCACACCGAATGACATTAGACAACCTTTATTAAACGTCCATAAACATAATTGTTAGCCAATATTCATAAATTTCACCAAAATTCATAATTTCAGCCAAAACATGGTATAGGTGAAAATAACATCCATGTACATTAACATAGGACAGCGGCCCTGCTCATCCTGATCAGTAAGCAGCATCCATACCTCCACTTGCTTACTTATGAAGCAGCGTATCACTCACTTTAGTTACCATTTATTGAATTACCTCCATCCAAATAAGCAGCTTACCTCCACTTGCTTATTTACTTATCAAGCAGCACAACCGCTTACTTGCCTTTCCCAACTTATTAAAATTAACAACCACCACCACCAGAGGGGGAACAGAAGAGGGCAAGCCTGCACCTCTTCTCCGCCCAACTGGCTTTTCCCCCTCTTTCCAAAACTTCCAGCAATGTAACCACAATTAAGGCATTAGGCCATACATTATTCAATGTATCCCACCCTGTCTAGACCAAGCTGGATCTGTGTCATCCTCTCCTAAAACCCTAGCACATAACTAGAAAAATAGCCAGTTACTTCAAAAGTTTAAAACAAACCTCTGATACCTTTCTATGCTAAGGTAGCAACCATAAACCCATGACCTGGCATACCCATACTCAGTTACCCAACTAAACAACCAAACACTTAGCCCACTGCCTCTTGAAAGCATGCCAAGGCCATTCCATCATATCCTGACTAATTACAGCCCCATGTTACTGTCCAATGAACCTAATAACCACATAAAATCTCTTTAAATTTCATTTAATAGCAATCTTGCCATTACTCCAGTGACCCAAAAATAAAACACTAAAACCCTCATCATGGCTTTGAGCAATGCGACCCAAATGTATTACCAAAAGTAAACCAAGCCAGGCGAAACTAACCAACCACAATGTACCCCCAAAACTTAAAAATGCCCCAATGCCACCAAGTCAAACAAAGTCAGTGACATGCCAATATCATCCAGAATGTATTATATTAACCCAACCCTGTCTCCCCTAAACTACAATAAATCTAAGCAAAATCCCCCTAGCCAAACAACCCTTAGCTCACAAGCTCAAACCAAATTGCTCAATGCAACCTGCTAATCTCCAACCCCCACTGGCTGCAACACTACCCAACTCATTCCAAGGAAGACCCCAGCTAACAATGCAGTGTGAAATTCAGTTCTGATACTCCCCGGCAACATCAAGCAAACTAAACAATACCTTGTGACTGCAGGGAAGAAAAAAACGCAAACAAACAATTCCATATTCAACTGCACTGCTGGAAAACTTTGACTCCTTTCATACCCCTCCATCAGCTGACACATCTCTCAGCCTTCACTCTCGCTTGTTGAGTCCATGTTCCTTCAGCCCATCAAATAAAGCTCCACTCTGCACATCCCCATCTGCCACTTCAATGTTGTCTGTAAAAGAAAAGACTGTAAATACTACACACCCACATATTCCAATTTCTTAAACATTATGCACACCAAAGGCATATCTTTTTTATCAACTGCATAAAATGTACTCAACACTGAATGCAAAACACCAATGAAAATTAATATGTCATAATAAAGTTCCCATAAGAGTTCTTCCCATCTTACGTATTAATGCTACAACTGATATCCCTGCAAAATCAACAAATTATTGCCTGAAAAGGTCTATTCTATAAATAAAATCACTTTTAAACCTAAAACTCTTAACATAGTAAATGCCTAAGCCTATGATATGCATTCACCCCACCTGTGGAAACCCAGACCCCTCACAAATTTCACCACCCTGCTTAACCCAGCCCCAACATACTCCCTCTAAGGTTACCAACAGACTATCCAAACCAAGCCAAATTGGGTCTATATCAGAACACTGAAGTTTTAAAACTTTGAATGTTCTAATATCGACCCGTTTTGAGTGAACGCTAAAAATAGCAAAACTGCAGCACACTGAATTCTTTCCTAGGGGAAAGAATTCAGTTGGCCAGTTCTGTGGCTTCGCTATTTTCAGCACTGTGGTGGAAATTTACGGGTCGGGGTCAGCTAATTGTGCGATTGTGTGGTTGTTAGGATTAGGGCATGGGTTAGGTGAGTTAGGGGCGGGTTAAGTGAGTTAGGGTTAGGGTGCAGGTTAGGTGAATTAGGGTTAGGGGCGGGTTAAGTGAGTTAGGGTTAAGGCGCGGATTAGGTGAGTGTGCAATAGTGACGGACCTTAGGGTTAGGGTTTGGGTTAAGATAAGTGGATAGATAGTAGTGTCTGTATAGTTTAGTGTAGGGTTAGTTGTAGGATTATAAGTGCATGTGTGTGTATTGATGTTTTTTAGGTGTGCTTGTGTTGTGTGTATGTGTTTCGGAATAGAGAAATTTTTCCCAAGGAAAAAATTTGTTGTTCTGAATGTTCGATATCATGTGGTTTAGATATTTTAGGTTCAATTAAATAGCGTTCGCTATTTTCATCTTTCGATAACGTGATATAAATGCACCAAATCCAACATACCTTAATGAACAAAATAAGATTACATGTGACCCCATTGCGCACAACTCCATCAACTGAACATCCAGCCCATCAAGATCAATTACCTTTAACAGCTTCCTCCAGGCTCGTAAATGTTGCTTACTTTGCACTCCTCCACTTGGACACCTATATGCACCATTATGATGATGGAAACAGCCACTGCTACCTGCCTCTTCAAAGCCACTTCCTTCTGATTACTGACTGATGTCCACTCAGCCATTCCCTACCTGCAAAAGAAAAGATAATTGTAAGTTCTCAGCACACCCACAAACTCCTTAAGCCAAATTTATGCCACTGTGGCACTCTGTTCAACTGTGCCACCACTACAACCCCCTATCTTCGACAGAACACCATCTTATCTGCTTATCCCAAAGCTACTTATAGTGAAGTTGTCTGGAATGCCACACAATTATATTAAACCTACAGCCTTAGCATCCAAAAATGACCTAGTCAGACCTACCAAAGATGTTACAGGCATTCACCTTCCTGGACACGAATAACCAAACAGACCATCAAAAGCCAATGAAGCAAATTAGCCAGGACAGCCACTAACAAATAAGAAACTTGGCAGTAACAAAATAGGGCCAAGACTTAAAGATTGCTCTTACGAACATAGAAAGTTCAGGACCTGTCTTACCCTCTCCTTTCCCTGTCCTGCCAATACCTGATTACAAACCCACTTGTGTCTCATACACCATAAAATGCATGTAAACACAACCTGTTATCCCGTCCCCCAATCTCAGAGCAACAATCTCAGAGCAATAAACATGGCCAAAAACCACCCACAAGGGACCATCAATGAAACAGAAGACCATAAAGGTTTGAGGAATACCCCCACATCTGAGCCATATGTTTGACTAACGTCACAAAACAGGAAACCTGCAAGCCATAAGCAATGAGCCGAAATCTGGAAAGAGGCACCAACTAGGTTATGCATCCCACAGAACATGGCTGCGAATACCTAACTAACCTGCCCATCTGGCCTCAGGAACACAAATGGAGAAATACCACAGAAGTATTGTTTGGTAACAAGCAATGAAAATAATAGAAGTATCGACCACATCAAATCTGTTGCAGAAATGCCTATCCCCCCACTAACCCTATTAATGTTTAAAACTGGAGGCAATGATAAGATGACATACTATTAGCAAGTGGCTAAGCCATGGACTTGCACTACCAGCCTGCTCCCTGAAGTCTCACGTATGACCTTAATGTCTACAATTCATGCCTCCCCACCTCTTAGAGCAAAATCCAGACACAACCATAACCAAAGGAGGGCCAAAGCCCCAAAAGATGGACACTTAAATATTGCTCTTACCAACTTAAGTGGATAGCCTGTCAGCACATATAGTTTTAACTCAGTATAATTTGTAGGACACTGAGTCATCATACTGAATTTACATTTGCATTCATGATGCAAACTATAGTACATATATTTCATGTACCAAAACATTGCATCCCTGTTAGAAAAGCACACATTTATTTATTTAAGACACAATCTTATATTCTTCCTCTAGGTTCAGGAAATATTCCTTTGGTATGGTTCTAGTTACCAGAATGTCTTCTAGAATCTGTTCTCCTTGTTTCTGACCATTTGAAATACATCAGGCGCAGCTGACAATCCAAAAAGGAAGCAGTTGCATATAAATTCACATTTATAAGTAATTATGAGCAAGTATTTATTATACAGACCATCAAAAATATTTACCAGGTTCATGTTATCTAATTAGAAACTATTTTTCCTACAAGATACAAAGGGAAAAGTCTCCCACTTAAAATATGTGGTTCTATCTTAAAGAAGCTGTTTGGTTAACATTTAATATACGGTTTCCACCCAACCTAATAATTGTACCAAGTTTACATGCATCTAACCCGGAGCAGTCCATAATGAAAGTTTCACAGGATTTATGATTTTTGTCTTATTTGAGCAGACCATTAACATCCAGTTGTGACTTAGTGTACACTGCCTATATAAATTATCTGCATCTGAAAACCTTAGGTTTAGTGGCAGACAGGACATGACTCAGAGCTGAAAAAGTGAGGTGATCCATGTCTTTACATGCCATAATGTGCAGAATCATTGCAGCATAGTACATTTAAATGCTGAATAATGTCTATTCTTCAAGTTATTTATTTATTTATTTTATTCAGTTTTACAGTCCTATTATAGAAGTGATAAAGAGGGTGCCATCTGAAAATAACAAGAATAACTTAATGTACAGATTCAGTTGTAACCAAAGGAGTTATATAAATGCATACAAATGTACAAAATTAAGCTTGTATCAAATGACAAAGGTTTAGAATACCAGAGTAATTTATGTGGCAATGTATACACTTTGCCATCCCTTTTGTATAAGCATTTTCAGCAAAAATCTGCAAATATTGTCATATTATGCAGCCAGGCAATTTAAATAATATTCAGAAAGTACAATTAAATTTGTAAATATTTCTAACTCCTCTCCTTATATCATTGATTATGTTATGCTAGATACCAGATGTGAGAACATCAGGAGTTAGATTTGAAGGAATACAAGTGCCTAGCTTAGTAAGACTGACCCAAATCATTTGCCTGGGGTTAAAGAAATGATCCATTTTAACAAGCAGACAGGTGAAACATTGAAATATATATGTGTACTTTATGCATTATTTATTTTTAATATAATGCTTCTATTTTTAGTTATTTCAAGAAGTTGAAATACAATGGGATTGTTTATTTATTGGTGGAAACTGCTCACGTCTTAACATTTTTTTTTGTTTTGTTTTGTTTTAAATTAACAGCATTGTTAGCATATGAAGATTCTGGTACATAAAAGTGCTTGCTGTAAGGAAGCTGTACTGTAGTAATAGAAAGCGTATGAAGAGTCTGCCATCCTGTGATTATACAGAACTCCAAAAACTCTTTGAAAAGCATAACTTGAAACATTAAACTGTAAACTGTAATAGAAAATTGTACGGCAAGAAAGTTTTATTTATTCTTTTTTTTTTCCGGATGTTTAATTGAAGGCAGAAATCAATCTCCAGATTTCATGCTGCAATAGGCTGAGTGGTATGCCTGTACATTCTGCCAGAATTTGACCTATTGAAAGACATGATTGTCACAATCCTTCAGCTGTCATTGCCACTGTGTATGCGTGGCAATGGTCATACCGACTTGCTCAGAGCCTGCGAAAACCATTCAGGCTTCAGTGAGGAAAATACCTCAACTGAGCATGGTAGACTGACCCTGCCTGAGAAAATGGAACTCGAGTGAAAGCCACAAACCACCAGCACCAACAAGATGAGAACACCGTTGGCAAACAAACAACAGGTGATGGAATTGCATTGCTAATCCAAGGTCTCCCCCCTTTTTTTTCTTCTCTTTTTTCCATCACTTCAAGAGAAGCCCCCCAAAGACAGCATAGACATAGAGGCAGGAGCTAGTGATGCAGATGCAGCTCTTTCTGCTGGAGGTTGGTCACACCACCGTTGCCTTCCCCTGTTTTTTACTTCACCAATTATCTCAAATGGCTCACTATCATCTTCAAATGCAAAGATATGGTGTGAGTATAATGTTCCATCATCGACCATAGTCCATCCCCTCATTAATTTTTGTACCAAATCAGTGAGGGTATCAGAATTTTCTTCATAGATACATTTAATATCCCCTGGAACCCCTTTGACTTGCTCTAAAAAGCAATGTATTAGCTGTTTTTGTATTTCTCTTTTTCCCATGTCTCTGTCTGATTTTTGATATATGATTTGAAAGGCAAGCCTAAAATGTTCACTTCGTTCCAATAATTTATCTGTAATAGTAATTTTGAAATTATCTAATAACTTAGCTGTGAGTGGCTGCCCTTGTGTTAATGCCATTAAAATGGCTGTCATACGTCCTACTTTAGTGTTTAACTGAGAAGCATCTTGCTTTAACTGAATGAAAGTTTTAAAACATTTGTGTATGAAAATCCAAAAACAACTAAGTAGTGCATCTGTCCATATACCAGATACTGCTGTATATGCCACCCATTCTTCAAATGCAAGCATGTTATAAAATATTCCCTTTTTATCATTCCACTGTGGTAACCTCTGTAATAACTTAGACTGTGTATATAAATCTGTAGTGGTTCCCTGTCCCTGTTCTACAATTTGGGCTGGTTTTGTATTTTTTAACTCTTCCTTAAGCTGGGATATCAAGACAGTATTTTGTAGGCTAGTCTCTCTTAATTCATTTAATTCTTCCTTTACCTTCAAACGCTGTTTAAGGTATGTCATTTCTGTCTGTAATTGTTTAAGGGATGTATGATACCTGTTATTAGATTCCTCTGTAGACTGCAGGGCTCCTATGCACTTTTGACAGAGATCTTGCATGTCATTCCTGAACTTTTTAAACTCACCCTGTTTGCCTTTTAAGAATTTATTAAATTCTTCTGTCAATGTATCATAAGCCTTGTTCCTGTCATCTGTATGTGTAGTCATGACATCATTCCACGCTTGTACATAATTTTTAAAGGGTGTCACAAGATCTACAGGGGATTCTGTCAACAACAGATGTGACTGTTGTTGTAATTCAGAAATTAATGTACTAACAGGACATAACTGCTTTACATCTGGATATAATGGAAACACTTTACCTTTAGTTAATTCTTCATCATGAAAAGGGTCTATTTTCACAGTCTATTTTTTTAGCAATATCATGCAACACTTTTTTATGGCATGGCACACAAAATGCAATTTCTGCTGAATCACACAACAAACATTTACTATGATATACTTTATTGTTCTGTTGCAAATACCAATCAAATGTTACAATCCATTTACATAATGCCTGTATGTCAACTTGCCCTAATAAGGTTTTACATTTACTAATGTGCTGTGTATACCAACATTGCAACCTATTCCAGATTTTATCTGGTTGTTCTGCTACATTAAGAGTAAAACTTGGCTTACATTTGCTGGAATTCTGTCTGATAGCGTCCATACTAAAAATGTGACATAGACAAAAATCTTACCAGTTAACAGGTGATCAGGCTGTTGTTGCTAATGGCTGGAAATTTTTCAGGGTCACTCAAGAAGCTGGCAAAACACAAAAGGCAGTGCTGTGTATAGCAGATGTCCACCTTTCCTTGAAGAATTAATGGCACTGCGACTTTCTTGCACTTCAGGCTCAATCTGGATTCAGACATCTGAAAAACTTTACTACTACAAGCTGCATAAACTGGAATACTTCTGTTTGGGATTTACACATATGTACACATTTTAGTTACTGCAATTTGACTGAAGTGACCCTCTGCAGGGTTTACCACTTCCTCTAGGTTTGACTCCTGGCTGGCTCACCATTGAAAATATTAATGATACGGTGCTGCTTACTGTGATTCTTACTGTGATGGCTCTGAAGTTTTCTTAAGACACGCAGTCTTGCTGGCTGGGTTTTGCTGGAATCAAAGTCTGGTTGTAGTTGCATTCACAGTCTGTTGCATACAGAAACTTGCAGAATATACACTGATGAAAGAATATACCTTGCGGCAAACTCAGAGCAGTAACAAATAACGTTTTATAACAAACCACACGGACTAACATTGCAGCTTCAGGTACTGTTCTACTTTACTTCTTGAACATGGATGATGTGAAATATATAACATTTACCTCAGAACAAATGTGTCCCTAACAATACCCCTAACATAACTGAATTAATACAGATCTTATATACTGTTCTAGTCATGCACACACATACAGATTTCCTCTTGGTATTCTATTTTGGAGAATTTCTCATCCTGTTGCAGATGCTGACTTGATGATGTTGTTTTTAACAATGTTCTCTTTGTATGAGGTCAGCTTTTCTGACAGTATGAATATCCTGTTTTTCTTTGATATTCAATTTTGATCTTTGTGTGAGAACATCTGTTCTTGTGCAAATGCTGACTTAAAACTTCTTACTTAACAATGTCTTATGATGCAGATTGTTTTCCTGTTTGTCCAGCCTTTAAGGAACTAGATTAGCTTTTTTCCTGACAATGAGTAGACATACATCCTGTTTTTACTTTTTGCTCTTTACTGAAAATGTAATGCATACATAAGAGGTCAGTTTTTACATTTTTGCTGAATCTGTAAGAAAACATGTCCATTAAGCAAGTTCCTTATTTTCAAGCATCAGTCATTTAGCATGGATGCTAATCACATATTGCTAAACTCTATTTCTACATTTATGCAAGCTTTATTTTAGACCTTATTTATGCTACATATTTGTAGCAGAATTACTTTCAATCTTAATATTTTGTTGAGCATACTCTAACACTACCCTTACCTCATTTCTGCCCAATCATCCCTCATGCCTATTTAACTCTATCCTCCACTTATCTTCCTATTTCCTACTACTCTATCTAGCCCCAATTGTAGATGTCCCTGGAAAAATTGGTCTGTTTCAAATCTTATTTGTTAGCTGACCTTTATGAAAGTGTTGAGGGGGACCTGTATGATGAGTAATTTATATGACAGAGTATAGTTTATCCACTGACCTTAAAACATTTACATGTAATATCATCATGAGGTTATTAAGAGAGAGCAGTCCTGAAACCGTGGATGGTGTCTTGTCTCTTTATTCACATAGGTAGTCTATTCTGTAATGCAGGAAACATGTTTAAAGATTGAAAACTCTCCAATGACAGTTTTAAAAGGAGCAGTATTAAGCAGAGACTGTTTTCGTGGCCACTTTTTAAGGGGTAAGCTTGTTTCCTGATATTTCCTGATTGGTAGTTTTCTACTGAGAGGTGAACAGTAATTGTTTTTTAGAATTTTATAAACTAGACTGTGCAGGAGGTAGGTTGACCTTTCTGTCATGGGAAGATACTGTAGGAAGTTGCAGCAATATATATATATATAACAGTTAGCAAGTAATGTCAATCTACAGATTTTGTTTTCAGCAAGCTGCAGTCTCTTAGTGTTACAAACAAAGTGAAAAAGCAGAAATGACAGGTCATACTCCAGTTTGGATAGCAGGACAATTTTAACAATGGCTGTGAATGCAGCTGGAGTAAGCACATGATAGATTCTGTAGCACAGCTTAAGTTGAGAGAGTACGGTATTCCCTATATTGCTCTGTGCTCAAAAACAGAGAAGGATCTAGGATAAGAACTGGATATTTGTACTCAGTAACCCATTAAATATTGTTCCTGAACCAACAGCTGACAAACTTATCCATATGCCATATATGGAATCCACACTGATCTACTAAATTAGACATTTAGCTATCAGAGTAAATTGTCATTTAAGCAAAGTGGCATACATTTTATCAGGGAGACAGAAAAAATCTAATTCCTCTATAAGTGGAGTAAACACCCTTTCACTCCTTTTTTGTTTTTATTTATTTATTTATTAATTTATTTATTTATTTTCCACATGAGGACTAGTACAAGTTTGCTAATCTGTATGCACTCTTCCTTCCTTCTAGGCATCACTGAAAAGGAGGGTTAACCACAATACTCAAAAAATATTCAAAGCTATCAGCATTACAAACAGATCTCATCCACTACACAACTTTTGAATTGCAAGTGTGATCTCATCAACCCCATTAACAGTTCTGACACTTCTTTCATAAAGACGAACACATTCACTAGATGGAAGAAGTTCCTCTAAGTGTTTCTCCCACCTTCTAAATATCATAATTGCTCATGTGTCTATCAAATTGTCAGCCAAGACATGCAATGACATTGTGTTCACAACCTCTGAAAGCAGCATGACTATGAGCATTGTCTTATATGCCAGCATTTTATTAAAGTTACCAGGCATTGAAGGGGATTTTATCAAAGTTGCTACATATCAAAGGGTGGAGAATCTGTTAGACCTCTTCACAGAATTAATGGCATTTTATAAGTCTTCTTGTGCTGAAGGGTGGAAAGTTTCTTCTTGAACTATCTGAAAGAAGTTGAAGTTTTATGATATGGGCAAGCATGCATAGGACATAACCAAGCCTAATCTCCCTTGATTTATATTTAGTGTCCCACTGTCCTCTAGACTCTTCATATAGGGAGCTCAGCCTCACATTCTACCAGTCTTCATCCTCAGGCAATGACTCTGGGACCATGGCATACACATGTACAGATCCTGACCTTGGAGGTATATTAAGTTCCTGCCATTCTCTGATGATCTGTTGGATCTCGAGAACTTCTAGTTTAATACTATGGGCTCATCTCTAAAGTCTTTTAGTCACAGATTAAGAGTAATCATGACTAGGATCTGTTCTCTTGGGGTCATTGTATAAGCATATATAAGCCAGCAGGGTCAGCTGAGTAGGGTTTCTACAGTCATCCCACTAAAGGTCTCATGTTTATGGGTATCAAATAAAAAATGTTTGCCTTTCTTTCCTCCACCGTTGACCATTAACTCTCCTCCCAGGTCACACAGTTGGCCCATTTCTTCACCTATGGCCAAGCAGAGGTAAGATTCAGGATAACTGGGGAAAGACCATCATCCACCCTGCAGACTCAAAGATTTTAATCCTTTACTTCCATTTTCTCGTTCAAGGCTTGATTTTGGGCATGTGGAATTGACACTAAGACCACAGTTCACCTCCAAAGTAGCATGTTGCTATTTTTCTGATCTAGCTTCCAGACTAGCTTCATATGCACTCTGCAGAATTGCCTGTTCAACACCAATAACTCAGCAACTACACTCCATCCTGGCATGCAATCATCATCTCTTTCTCTGAGAGAGGTGATTGAATACAACTCCTTCATTTCCCTCTATCCTCTTGTTGGCTCATTCAGTACTAGGATTGCAAATTAAACCTTGATCACCTGAATCATAGGCAGGTCTTCTTCCCCTCTATATCATGAAGCCAATGACATTTGTTGTCTGATAACAACTTGAGTCATGAGTGCAGAACTACACAGCTATTGAGTTCAGTCTGAAACATGCAACAGGCCTAGTGTACAGGCACATATCTCTCAACCTCTTAGAGCATGAAAAATGGACAAAGCCATGAATGATGGGGGGACAAATGCCCCAAAATAGGGACAATTTTTAAATATTGCTCTTACAAACTTAGAACGTTGATACAATAACAGGTTTTGCATTAGCATGAGTTTTCTGAAGGGTATGAAGTCTGAAACTCAAATGTCTGTCATTTTCTGACTACAATCCTTAATTATTTGCCAGCAATTTGCCAGAAAACCACAACTTTATGAAAAACAGACCAAAAATTCTCCTCCTGATCATCATCATCAGCCCCCTTTTTCTCATTTTCTACATGGGGTTGGGGTATCATATTAACTGTTGCCAATTCTCTCTATTCAGTGCCACACTCCTGTCTTCTTCAACACTCATGCCTGACTGTTGTAGATCTTCTGTCATACAATCCATCCACCTCTTTGCTGGACGTCCTCACTTCCTCTTACCTTCTTCCTGTCTGTCCCAAATCTTCTTCACCAGATTCTCTTTTGCATTTCTGTACTTTTGCCCAAACCTCTGTAATCTTTTCTCTTTGATCTTTTCTGCATTTGGAGCTACTTTGGCTTCTGCTCTTATGTCCTCATTTCTTCGTATGTCCCACAGTGTGCATCCTACCACCTTTCTCAGGCACTTCATTTCCATCACCTCTAGCTTCTTCATCTTTTCTGCCTTTACTGCCCAGGTTTCTGTACCATACAGTAGCACTTACTGGTCACACCACTTTCTTGTACACCTTACTTTTCAGCTTCTTTGACATTCTTCTGTCACAGACTACACCTGCTACTCTATGTCAGTTGGCTGAAGCCCCTCTGATTCTAGCTTTGACTTCTTCATTCAGACAACCCTTCTCCTCAACTACCCCTCCCAGATACTTGAAGCTGTTTACCTGTTCCACTATCTACCCCTCTATCTCTATTCTTAGCTTCTTCTGATTTCCCCAATTTGCTGCCATCACCACCATCTTATCTGTGCTTAGTTTCATCCCATGTGCCTTCGGATTTGCATTCCATTATCCTATCCTTTGCTGAAGTTCTAGCTCAGAGTCTGCCTGTACTACCACATTGTCTGCATACAGCAGCTTTGTTGATCTGTCCCCTCCAACCTAATGTAGTCCATCACCAGTATGATCAGCAGTGGGCTCAGAGCTGAACCCTGATGTACACCCACTCCCACTGGGAACCCCTCTGTGAAACCAAACCCTGTTCATACTTGAGTCATTGGGTCCTGCACTAATTCTACCAATGTTTCTGGGACTTCAAACCACTGCAGTACTGCCTAGATCAGCTTTCTTGGGACCCTGTCATATTCTTTCTCCAAGTCTAGGAATGCCCAGTTGGACTCTCTCCTCATCTCTAACGTCTTTTCAAGTATCTGTCTCAATGCAAACATCTGGTCAATTGTGCTACATCCTGATCTAAATCCAAACTTCTCATCTCCCATCTTACATTCTACTACTTTGCGTATCCGTTTATCAATCACCCTCTCCAGAACTTTCAATCAATGTGATAGGAGTTTGATGCCTCTGTACTGCCCACAGTTGTGAATGTCCCCTTTTATTTTTGTACACTGGCACAAGTATGCTTATTCTCCAGTCATCTGGGATACGCCTTTCTCTCCACACTGCTATTAGTACTAAATACTGGGCATTCTGTGAAAATCTGTACAATTGAGAGGTACGTGCAGGCCTCCCCTTGTCTGATTTAGCCTTTAGCTAGTGCACAGTCTGACATCGGTTCCCACTCTGTTGAAGGCCAACAGCAATTGTTCACATGCTGAGCCCTGGACAAGTTGCTAAACATGAATAACAAGGCTGTAATTATCAGCAAAGGCTGTAATTATCACTTGAGTATTACTATGATTCAGAGGATTTCAAAACATTAGTTTCAGAGAAGAATGAGGTTAATGTTTATATACCCTTTTCTGTTTTTCTGTCTGCTATTTTCTGCTTTCGGAATGCCCTCAGGACTGTGGGTAACAGTTTAGTTTGGCCGCCGACTCTTATCTCCTTCTGTCTAGAAAAATCATAATAAATCATGTATTATCCTGCCCCTCTAATATGTTATGCAGGCTGATGTTATAACAGGCAGAGGAAACACTGATATTTTTTCCATCAAGCCCTAATAATGCAAATGCCATTTACAAGCTACCATCTCACAAAGCAGACCAATGGAATAGCACTGAATTGATAACTGCCATATGATCTATATAGTTCAACATAGGTTCCAGAGACTAAAGTGTTTTGTCATCCTGCAAACTGCCAAGGAATTTCAAATTCTGTGAAGATGTGATAAAAAATGAATTTATTTATCATTTTGGGATTTAGAGCCCTCAGTTATGTGTCTCATTTGATCAAGATTCAAACTCACATGGTTTTGAAGGCCCTGAACAGTCTCAATGACCTCACTGGGTCTGATTCAGGGATTTGGAAGACTCCCAGCTTTGGTTTTGAAGTAGGATAACATGTGCAATTAGAAATGTACAGGTCCTTTGACCACATCTGCAGGGTATTTTGCATTCAGCACAATGTAACATGCCTGAAAATGGCTCCCTACCCAAAAGAATTCAAGAACTAATCCACAGTTGCCCTTTTTCTGTGAAAGTACTCTTCAGCCAGCCAGCTCAAGATCTGTTTTTTTGACCTTCTGTCATAATTACAGGCCTTTAACTCAGTGTTATAGTCTCTGTAACCTCATACAACTTGCACTCTTCATCTCATATTCAAATCTGGACAACCACAATGGACTGTAAGGCTTCCTTGGCATCCAAAGTCAGTGTCACATGTTATAAGATACAGTCTTGAACCCAGCTGCTCAGACTGAGTGTCCAAGGAGGATGATGGATAACTGTTCCACAACAGTCCGTATTCATTTCTGAGGTTGCTAGTGGTCAGTGATTCTTAAAGCTGAAGTTAACTCCCGCTAAAAGAACGATGAGAGCACAGTTCTGTGTAATAAGCATGGTCCCCTTTAGCCTTGTGCTGGAGCTCAATGCCCACCCCCCAGAAAGAAATTTACTAGTGGACCAATCTGTGACAAAATATCTTTTGTGACAGATTCAAACTGTACTTCTCAAAAAGGCTTTAGATGCTATCTCAGATTCAGATAAAGGGTGTGAGTTTTACACCTATCTTTTCTTGTCCAGTTTAATTTCTCCAAGCCTTTTGTGTTTCTAATACCATGATGGGAATAAACTCCATTCTTAAGTCAATGTATGATTAATGTTTTTGTTATTAATTTTGTTTCAGTCTTTGCTTTAGACAAAAGTGCTATTCTCAGTGCCTACGATGTGCCAAGAAATTATTGCTTCTGCAATTCATGTGGAGTTACTTTTGTCAGTAGCATATCTAAATACGACTCTAAATTCTTTTTTATGAGACCCATTGCTTCTACTACTAATGGAACTGTCTGCGTATCCTTCTGCCACATTGTCCTCATTTCTGTCTGTAAATCCTGATATTTTATGACTTTGTGCCTCTTTGTATAATCACTCGGTGTGGTAATTTCAATGATCAAACTGTCTATAAATCCTGATATTTTATGACTTTGTGCCAATTTGTACATAACA
Source organism: Protopterus annectens (assembly GCF_019279795.1). Classification (NCBI taxonomy): domain Eukaryota; kingdom Metazoa; phylum Chordata; order Ceratodontiformes; family Protopteridae; genus Protopterus; species Protopterus annectens. The sequence continues at coordinate 826,072,650 of NC_056730.1, forward strand.
CACTATAATCAGTCGGTGTGGCAGTTTCAATGATCGATGCTACTTCTGTCTTCTTTTCATGGATACTATATCTGGTTTTCCTCGCATCTATTTTCTGAACTGTTGGTAATGGGTGATCCCATGTAATATAAACATCATAATTCTCTATAATGCTTTGTGGCTCATGTTTTCAATGCTTCTTAGATACTTCAGTATTTTAATGTTTGCACAATCCCCAGTGCAACAGTCTTGTCACATTATTATGCCTTTCAGTATGCAGGTCCTCTGCCATTACTATATTACACCCAGCTACAAGATGTGTGACTGTTTCCAGTTCTGTTTTAAATAACCTGCATTTGTCTGTTTCTCCAACATGTTTGATGTACTTTGCAAATCAATGTGTATGTAGTCCACTATCCTGGGCCGCCAACATTAACTTTTCATCTTTTGGTTTAACATCACCTCTGCTAAACCATTCCTGCATCAGATTCTGACAGACATGAGGATGTTCGAGGAGTTTTCTGTACTAGCAACTATATTTATGCCTTTTCAACATTTCTTGCCTTTTCATCTCATCCTTCTCCTTATAATCTTTCTTTTGTTTTTTTGGCACATTCAGTTGCTGTCTGATTTTTGTCTGCTTCTGGTTTGATATCCATTCCCGCTTGACACTGATATGCTTCTGCTAAACTAAGCAAGGAAAGCACCTTAGACTTATACACCTCGTGTTTTTAAACTTTCACTTTGTTTGGAGCTGGTGAACTTTGCAGATATGTATGCAGTCCTATGACTGCAGAGCTATACATGTAATCAGTATCAAGAAGGCTCATAGTTCCTTCAGAATGAGGGATGTGTAATTTTGTATACCCTGATTTTTATCTATCTTTTGATAAGCATGAAGCATTTTCTTGTTTTCCTGTCTGACTAATCCAATACATTTTAGGGCCAGTCAATCACCCCAAAAGTATAAGTAAGTACAGGAAGATCAAATTGGTTTATAGCCTGGATCTTTTCCTAGATGCCTGGACTGTTTTCAGCATTAATTTTCATCTTTTAAAATATTCTTTACTGAGGTTTGTTCACATTTCTTCATGTTTTATTGTTGCTTCTTCATAGGTTCGTAGGTTCATTGGTGTATACTAGGCTAATGGCCTTGGAGCCTTTACAAACCTAGCCCATATGATTACCCTGGCATTGTGCCACCCAGCCTTAGTTCCCAGTGCCACTGTTGAGGAAAGCCACTGGAGTGATCCCTGGGGTGAATTTTCTATTTCCCATTCACTCATCAAGATTTCTCTTGTAGAGGACCAGTGAGGTGCTCTGCTTGACATGTATGGGAAGTATATTCCATAGCATGGGCAGTCTCTGGGTTATGAACCTATCCCTCCAGCATGTTTTGTTGGTTGTGGTAATGAGGTTGAGGTCTCTGGAGCGTGTGGTGCGGATGGATTGGGATTTCTTTAGATGAAGCATTTCTAACAGATCTGGGTCAGACATGGCTTTGTAAGTCAAGCAGAGATCACCTCTAAGTAGGCTATATTAGACAGAGAATAGTTGGAGTTTTTTTAATCTGTCCATATAGGACAAATGTTTAAGGCCTAGGATCCTCTTTGTGAGGTACTTTTCCGGCCTCTCCAGTTGTTGCAGGTGTTTAGTGCAGTACATGCCAAAAGGGTCATTGTACTCAATGATTGGCCTAATGAGGGAAGTGTAGAGGGAGACAATGACCTCTTTCTTCCTGGATGCAAAACCCTTAGTAATAAGATGTGCCACATAGAATGACTTTCTGACCACAGTGGCAATGTGGTGATCAAAAGAGAAGTTGCCGTCAACCTGTGTTCCCAGATCTCTTATAATGCTTTCTGTGTTCAGTGGACTACCATCAATGTGGTAATTCATGGAAACCGTGTTTTTCCCAAATGGGATGACAACACATTTTTTGGCATTGAGCTTAAGACCATGGTTCTGACACCAGTTGTTGGTTTCAGTGAAGCCTTTCTGCAAGATGTCAACATCACTTGGGGAGTTAATAATAGCTCCCAACTTGCAATTGTCTGCGAACTTTGTCAGCCAGAGTCCTTTTGTGTTGGCCTGCACTTTAGAGAAGTAGATACCAACCAGGAGAGGACCCAGGACCGAACCTTGTGGGACTCCACTCATGACTGTTTGGCAGTCTGACTTAGAGTCAGCTACTTTCACACTGTGGGTTCTATCTGTGAGCTAGTTTGCAGCCCACCTAGTGATATAGGGGTTGATGCCTAGTTTCCAAATATTTATATACAACCTGCTGTTCAAGTTCCTTTATATCATATTCCTGTCCCAAACTAATATTAATTGGTACTGTAGCTTTCTTGCTTTAAATGTTGCTATTGCAAATTTATCAAGACCAAATCACATTCTTAAATCATCTGAGAAAGTTTTGACTACTTGCAGTTGTGTTTTAGCTCCTCCACCAATGATCTATACAGTTTTAAATCATGCTGAAAAATGAGATGAGAAGTCTTTACACTGTTATTTTCTGGGAACCAAATTGTAACAATGACATAATCTGTTAAGTAGAAAGATTAATGAGTTAAGTGCAAGACAGAAGAGCATTGGTGACAAAGAATCACCCTAGAATATCCCCTTTTGAAATCTTATCCATGGAATAATAATTTGGCCTTTATAATGGCTTAGCTGCAGAGTAGTTTGCCACTGTTTTATGGTCACTGTAATGTAGTTGATCAATATAGGATGTATCATATACATCTGTAGCACAACTTTATCCATGAGTGTAGGATACTGTCAAATGTATTTTTGTAATCTATCCAGGCCATACTTAGATTCCTCCCCTTTTCACAATTCTCCATTATGACATTATTTAATAACAAATGATCCTTTGCTCTATATGACTTTCAGTTATTACCCCTTTGTTTTCTTGCCATAACTTGAGTTTTCTCCTAAATGACTATAAATCCTGTCAGCATTAATTCCAGTGTATATAGTTTATTCATTGTTGGAAGGCAAGTTATTGGTCTATAGTTTTTGGATTGCTTGCTGGTTCACTATGAAGGAGGAGTATTATTTTTCCTCTTGTAAATCAGGTTGGTGTCTGTTCTGGATGTGCATAGAAGTAGTTCTTATTCAGGGCTAAATCTTCATGTAAAGATATTAATACTTATAGCCAGAAGTTAGCAACAACATCTGGGCCTGGGGTTTTTCATTTAGGAGCTTTTCATAATTTTGTTTCACTCTCTCTGGCTGTTACTTCATCCAGTTTCATATCCTGTACATTTGAACTTTTTATTCTTTCTTTTACTTCTTCTATCTATTCAGCATCTTTGTTATGTTCTACAGGGTCTTTAAAGATATTTCTCCAAAATGTATCTATTTCTTCTTTTTTTGGCGGTGTTTCGACTCCTTTTGCCTTGTTTCCCAGTTCTGTATAAATTTCTTTAAGTCATCAATAAATTGTTTAGTTTGTACTTACCTTTATATTTATCTGCATGTCATCTATGTTTTTCTACCTATGCCAATATCTTTATTTTATTATTTGCTATAGTGTGAAAAAAGATCCTGGTCTGTTCTGATACTGAGTATTGCTTTTATTACATCTATCTTTCTAAGTATTTTTGTTGATCTGTTCACCCTTCTAATAGTCTTAATTGCTTTTTTTTTAAGTTTTCTCTATTCAATGCTTCCATGATGGCATTTGATTTCCTCCCTTCCTTTCCATTATTGCTCTGTGTTTTTGTGGTAAGACTTTATATGTTATTAATTTAGGTGCACAGTAATATGTCCTATCTACTTCTGTTACATCACATGAATTTCTTTTAATAGACTTGACTACTGTGTTCATTTTTTTTTTTTTTTAGATTTTTAACATTTTGGGTCTTATTGACTTTTTGTAATCAATGTCTTTCACTGATCTTAACATGTCTAGCCATCTCTATCAAATCAAGAAACTCTTCCTCTGGATTATTTTCTTCTAAATTGAGGGAGCATTCTTTGTTTTCTGTTTCCTGTGGGCATTCTACAGAAATTCCTGAACATCTTCCTGTGACATATTGTTCTCTTCAGCTGCACCCTGAGTCATCCATTGCTCTTTCATATGGGAACTCACTGGTAAATCACTCCAGAAAATTGACTATGTAAGAATTGCCATAGTTTCCTGCTCATTTCCTTGCTGTGTAACTCCAACTGAACTTTTGTAATGGCTTCCTACTGAAGGCTCCAGAGTGTCTTCATATGTCAAGTGATCTGATGCTTACAATTCAACCTGTTTCTTCTTAATTTGAGGACAATTGTTCCATCATGCTTAGACATTACCAGTGTTGGATTTTGTACACTAAATCCTTCACTTTGCATGTAATCCATAACCTCAGTTTCTATGTCTTTTAACTTCTCCATTACTAATCATCTTTTCTACATTCCACCTTTGTTTTTTTAATTTTTGTATTGTAAAATTGTTCATATCTGGATGCCTTTGCCTGTATTTCTTTTCAAATATCTTTGGTGCTGCTTTTTGTGCATTATTTTTTCTTCCTTCTTCACATAAATATTGCACTATATTCATTTTTCCCCATGCCAGTATCTCTTCTTTAGATGTATCCTGCTCCAACTGCTTCTTCTTAATGACTCATTGTTTTATCATGCTGTGACATAACTCGTGTTAGACCTTCTACACTAATTCCATCACTTCACAAGTATCCCATAACTTCAGCTCATATTTGTTTAACTTTTACTTTACTAATCTTGTATTTTTCATTCTGCCTTTGTGATCTCATGTTTTCATTGTGAATTCTTCCATATCTGGATGCTGTTGCCTATATTTCTCTTCAAATATCTTTGGAGCTGCTTTTTTCACATTGATTGCTTTGGCTTTCTCCTTTGCAAGAATATTGCATCATTTCTTTCTTTCTCATGTCCATGCTTCTGTATTATACCTTTCAAACATCACTAGGGTTTGTTCTTTATATTTTCACACTTCCTCTGTCAAATCTTTTTTCAAAACACCCCAAATTTCTTGGTCTATTTAATGTTTTTCATGGATCTGTTGTATTAAAGAACACAAATTTGCATTTTAATCGTTTTGATATTTTTTTCTTGTGCAAGTATTTTTTTCCTTTAATTTCTCTCTTAATCTTTGTGAATATCTTCTATCTTGCAATTCTGGGCTGCTTGAATAATAGTAACAACACATTTTTTCTTCATTATCCTCAATAGTCCACTCTAACATCTTTATGGCTCTTTTTTGGCTTGTCAGTTTGTGTGCTTTTTTGTGGACTACTACTTCCATCTACAATCGGGGGGGGGGGTGCCCCCCTGAGCCTGGCCTAACCCCATTGTAAGAATGTTTCCATGTCTTGATGAATTTACATTGTTATTTTTTCAATCCTGGCACCAGTGTGCCTACCAGGATTGGGCACTTTTTTCCTGGGACTTCTGCACCCAGTTGTTTTTTTTTTTTTTTAACCTACTTCTGTCCATGATATATGCCATGTAAAATACAGTCTATATATCAGTGTTGTCTTGGTGAGATTTTGTAAATACAGGGTCCACCCTTTGAAGTTACTCATCATGACTTAAGGATGAATCCAATTCCAGCAATACTATTCTCATTTGCTTGCTGATTTGATCTTTTCTCCATTCGGACCCCTTGTGCTGAAGGGGATAGATGATGTTCATTCACTTCTAGACCTCTTCAGCATCAAACTATATATCCAGTGCTTCTAGTATTGGATGATCATTCTGCCATACATTTTATTCTTGAGTCTACAGACAGCCTGTTGGCCATTGCTGACTATGATTGACACCTACTGATACACCAGCATCTGTAATCCAGGCAGAAAGTTCTTATAGCTCAGCCCAGAAAAAAAAGTTTATTTGTTGGCTTTTCTTATTTTCAGAAGCTTCACAAAGGTGTATAATTATACCTCAAAACTCTTACATAAAAAAAACAATGAGCCACAGCTTTAAATGACTAATACAGTAAAGAAACAATGTCTGTGCCATGAATGTTGCACCACCACATACCCACAAATGTCCCAGCACGTCGAAATGTACTGCTTCCTAAAAATCCCTTATACCCATTGTTTTGCTCTCTGATAGATTATTCCTCAAAATGTTTGGCAAAACAAGGATGCATTTAAACATACCATTCAATCTATGTTTTAATAAAAGGCAACTAGATTAATAGCCTGGCTGCCCTTCATTAAAATGTTTTCTGTGTTCCCTTACCTAGATGAACAGTTTTTAATAAACAGAATACCTCCCACTACTAAACTGCAGCTGGCTAAGGCAAAGCATCCAAAAGAAAATATGTAGCCAAATGCATGAACACGGCCAGGAACTGATAGCAGTTAAAACAAATTTATTGATGAATGGTCTAAAAGCACATAAAAATTATGTGAAAGGTCCCCAAATATCTCATAGGATAAGTGCTTTTGAATATTCTTCAGATCATGAATGTTATGGGACCATAAGCAGCATTTTAAAGTAAAACGGATTTCTGTTTCCAAATAAGCACAAGCTCATTTGCAAGTTCTCTTCCAGTGATGTACAACAGAATTCACCTGCCCCCAGATTGTGCCAATAGCAATCTACTCAGTCACTATCAATGCCTGTCTTGAACAGATGTTCCTAATCCAATCAATGAACTTGTAAGTGATACACCCTTATCTTCAGCCAATGGTAGGTCTTCTGGCTTTTAATACCGGTTTTAATGGAATAATATGGTTTAGACCAGGTGGTTGATCTGCACGCAAGTTAATGATCCATTTGGTCTCCCTTATTTCTGTTTCATTTTCAATGTCCCCTTTTCTTAAACCTATAAAAATCTGGTTAATTACTTTGAAAGTGAAGGCATGGTTACAGAACTCACTTATGTGCACAGCTAATGCATTGTGTGGATCTTTATTGCGAATATCCCTTAGATTCCTGAGAACACGATTTTTGAAAGGCTGATTGGTTTTTCCTACATAATATGCAGATCATAATTTGCAGGTGGCTAAATACACAACATTAGGTGTGTTAAAGGTAGCTTTTACATTGAATACATAGAGTCTTTTTGTTCTCGGGTGTTCAAAACTGTTGTTACTATCAATATATGAACACGCTGTACAATTGTTGCATCTGAAGGTACCTTTCCTTTCCATATTTATAAACTTGCCAGTCAATTTTGGAGCAAAGAAGTCTTTTTAAGTTTTTCCTATTCCTGTATTCAAAGGATGGTTTGTCACCTACTATGTCCTTTAATGCTGGATCTTGAGTCAAAATTGGCCAGAAGTGTCTTATCACATTCTGGACTTCAGTTGCATCCATACTATAGGTTAACATAACTTTTATATTATTGTGTCTTTCTTTGACTGATTCATCTCTGTTCTCTCCTTGATACATGGTCACATCTTTCTCATTGTAGCCCCTTTTCTTGAGATTATTTTTCAGAAATTTGACTTCCTCCTGTCTTACGGACTCTTGGCTGCATCGTTTGCCTATTCTATGAACTTCATTTTGCATAATGTTCTTACTTACATGCCTAGGATGCATGCTGCTTTTTAAAAGGTAGTGATTTCTCCAAGTATTTTTACGATGCAATGATGTGTTCAGGTGTTTATCAGCATTTAGATGGACGTTGACCTCTAAGAAGTCAATAGTCTCTTGGGACCATTGAGCTGTAAATTTTAGGAAAGTAGTCATAGTATTGACATACCAAAAAATGCTGCAAGTTGTTCTTCATCTCCTTTCCACAAAATAAAAAGGTCATCCACAAAGCGGCCATAATAGAGTATGTTCTCAACCCATGGATTCTTGCTGTTCAGAATGTGTTCTTGTTTCCAGTCCTCTAAGACCAGATTGGAGTAACTGTTAATGCAGGGGTGCCCATGGCCAGCCCCCAGCGTTGCCAGTATTTGGAATTCCCAAAGACAAAGTAGTTGTTTTCCAGAATCAACTCCAATAGTGAGCATATCTTATTAGCCTCATTCAAGCTCTTCCTTCTTATTAAAATGTTTCTAATAGATTCTATCCCTATGTCATTTGGGATTGATGTGAAAAGACTGTTAACATCTTAGGTAGTTAGTAGAATATTATCAGTATCCTTATGAATATTCATGGTTGTGAACAGTTTGTTCAGAAAATCATCTGTGTCTTGCAGCACTGTATCAAAAGATTCAAGAATTATTCTAAGCTCTTTTTCAACAAAAAGGGACATAGTTTCGGTAATCCAGCCTTGCCCTGCTATAATGGGATGCAGCGGTGTATCAAATAGGGCTTTATGTATTTTTGGTAGGCCATTTATTGTTGGTACTAATGGTTTTTTCACTTCCAAAAAGTTGAATAGATCAACATCTATCCATCCTTCTAGCAGCATATCTCTTAAATGTCCAGCTACATTTTGTATGGCTTTATTGAAAACCAAGGAAGAGACTTCTATATATGTTTTATCATCACTAAGCATCTTTCTCATTTTTTCTTTATACCAATCTGCCTCAAGCACTTTAATGGCTCCGCCCTTATCTGCAGGTTTGAAAACCAGTTTCTGGTTGTGTTGTAAATCATGCAGTGCTTGCCTTTCTTCATAACTCTGGGGGCAGGTGAATTCTCTTATACATCATTGGAAGAGAACTTGCAAATGAGCTTGTGCTTATTTGGAAACGGAAATCCGTTTTACTTTAAAACGCTGCTTATGGTCCCATGACATTCACAATCTGAAGAAGATTCGAAAGCGCTTATCGTATGAGATTTTTGGGGACCTTTCACATAAATTTTTATGTGCTTTTAGACTATTCTTCAATAAATTTGTTTTAACTGCTATCAGTTCCTGGCCGTATTCATGCATTTGGCTACATTTTTTCTTTTGGATTCTTTGCCTTAGCCAGCTGCAGTTTAGTAGTGGGAGGTATTCTGTTTATTAATTTGTATTTTTGTATCGTACCACTACACATGGTGAACAAGGATAGTATCCAAGCTTTGAAAGGTAATACAGGGCGGATGGATTTTTTATGCAGTAAAGGCTTCAAACAAACAGAAATGAATGCAAATCCTTTGCTGAGTTTACATTTTGATCCTAATGAAGAAGTTAAAACCAATAATGCAACCCATAACAGCAGTTTTAATTTTGATTCAATTTTAAGTGATGTGGAAGCAGCAGCATTTAAGTTGAAATGGTTAACCTGGCAACGGTTCCATTTGGAAGCGAGTTTACATCACCGGGTTATACCGAGAGGAATGCGAGTGAAATGTATGCCTAGTTATGGCAATCAACACCCAGAGTTGTTAGCATGATGGCAAACAATCAACCTGGAGGCTAGCTTTCATTATATGAAGCCAGTGATTGAATATTTTAAACCAGAGGAAGAAAGTATAGTGCAACAGATTAGAGAACAACAAATGGAGTTGGAGAAAGTGAATTTAAATGCATACCAGATAAATAAATTAGAAACTTTAAGATTTAATTTGAATGTTTCTGATTCTAAACTAAAGGAACAAAAAATCAAGAAATTAAGCTGGGATGTGGTGGATTTCTGACAAGGCCGAATATTTGAATGGCCTAGGGAAGAACGTAGAGAAGCAGGAATGCTCCCAGACAGAGGAAAGAAACCTACAGCCACAGAAACAAATGCATGCCAGACAAAAAGAATTAATATTCAAGTGGATGATGACATCCCTACCAAACAGGTACAAACTGCATGCAATGATATACCATCCAATTTAGCCATAAAGGAAGCTAGCAATTCTTCCCATATAGGCACTATACCAAGGAAGGGCATTACACACCTCCCAATAGCTACACAACTGCCATTTTTTTTTAAACAAACATTTCAGAGGAGTCAGCAAACTCCAAGTCAAGAGCGGAAAAGAAAGAAATCCATACATTAGAAGAATCATTGGTGGTAAAAATTTCACAGGATTAGTTAACTAGAACAGAACTGGCAGTACCAGAAAAAGGACTTACATTTATACCTGCCTTGAAGTCTGATTTAAGTGAATTTGCCATTGATTTAAAGAAATTTGGGCACAATGTTACCTTAAAGAGTATTTATGGCAACAATTCAGAAACTATAAAGACTCTTAGAAAACCTAGCACATTTGTTCCCTTAAGCCATCCTGCAGTTGAACTGTTTACACGGTTGTGTAATAATGCAGTGGAGGACTTAAGGTCAAGTAGTAATACTAAACATTACATAAATATGAGTTATGAAGAAAGGCAAGTGCTGCATGACTTACAACACAACCAATAACTGGTTTTCAAACCTGCAGATAAGGGAGGAGCCATTGTAGTGCTTGAGGCAGATTGGTATAAAGAAAAAAATGAGAAAGTTGCTTAGTGATGATAAAACATATATAGAAGTCTCTTCCTTGGTTTTCAATAAAGCCATACAAAATGTAGCTGGACATTTAAGAGATATGCTGCTAGAAGGATGGATAAATGTTGATCTATTCAACTTTTTGGAAGTGAAGAAACCATTAGTACCAACAATAAATGGCCTACCAAAAATACACAAAGCCCTATTTGATCCACCACTGCGCCCCATTGTAGCAGGGCAAGGATGGATTACCAAAACTATGTCCCTTTTTGCTGAAAAAGAGCTTAGAATAATTCTTGAATCTTTTGATACAGTACTGCGAGACACATATGATTTTCTGAACAAACGGTTCACAACCATGAACATTCATAAGGATACTGATAATATTCTACTAACTACCTTAGATGTTAACAGTCTTTTCACGTCAATCCCAAATGACATAGGGATAGAATCTATTAGAAAAATTTTAATAAGAAGGAAGAGCTTGAATGAGGCTAATAAGATATGCTCACTATTGGAGTTGATTCTGGAAAACAACTACTTTGTCTTTGAGCGTTCCATATACTGGCAATGTTGGGGGGTGGCCATGGGCACCCCCTGCGCTAACAGTTACACCAATCTGGTCTTAGTGGACTGGGAACAAGAACACATTCTGAACAGCAAGAATCCATGGGTTGAGAACATACTCTATTATGGCCGCTTTGTGGATGACCTTTTTATTTTGTGGAAAGGAGATGAAGAACAACTTGCAGCATTTTTTGGTATGTCAATACTACGACTACTTTACTCAAATTTACAGCTCAATGGTCCCAAGAGACTATTGACTTCCTAGATGTCAACATCCATCTAAATGCTGATAAAGAACTGAATACATCATTGTATCATAAAACTACTTGGAGAAATCACTACCTTTAAAAAAGCAGCATGCATCCTAGGCATGTAAGTAAGAACATTATGATAAATGAAGTTCAGAGAATAGGCAAATGATGCAGCCAAGAGTCTGTAAGACAGGAGGAAGTCAAATTTCTAAAAAATAATCTCAAGAAAAGGGGCTACAATGAGAAAGATGTGACCATGTATCAAGGAGAGAACAGAGATGAATCGGTCAAAGAAAGACACAATAATATGAGAGTTATGTTAACCTATAGTACGGATGCAACGGAAGTCCAGAATGTGATAAGACAGTTCTGGCCAATTTTGACTCAAGATCCAGCATTAAGGGACATAGTAGGTGACAAACCATCCTTTGGATATAGGAATAGGAAAAACTTAAAAAGACTTCTTTGCACCAGAAATGACTCTAGCAAGTTTATAAATATGGAAAGGAAAGGTACCTTCAGATGCAACAATTGTACAGCGTGTTCATATATATTGATAGTAACAACAGTTCTGAACACCCAAGAACAAAAAGACGCTATGTATTCAATGTAAAAGCTACCTTTAACACACCTAATGTTGTGTATTTAGCCACCTGCAAATTATGCTCTGCATATTATGTAGGAAAAACCAATCAGCCTTTCAAAAATCGTGTTC
>NC_056730.1:826089447-826104447 GCF_019279795.1 Protopterus annectens
AGAGCGACAACAAGATCTCCTTAGGTCCTGGCATACCTCTCAACTGCATAGATTTTCACATAATGTCTATATTTTTGCCTCAAATATTTGGTCTGTTCCTCAGAAAATGTGTGGTTTTCTGGCAAATCACAAAAGATTGAAGTCCCTAAATAATGCCATATATTTGAGTTTCAGACTTTATTTCTTTCAGAAAATGCATGCTAACACAGATCCTGTTATACTAGCAGCTTTCTAAGTTTACAAGAACAATATTTTAAATCTGTACCTATCTTTGGGCCTTTGTCCCCACATTATTTCAGGCTTTGTCCAGATTTCTTGTGTCAAGAGGCTGAGAGGTATGGGTCCTGGCCTTTGGACTAGGCCACTTAACTTTACAAGATTTACCATCAGGTGCTCCTATGGTGGCTGAAGATCCCATGAAAGCAGATTTATGTAATCAACCAAAAGAGTTTTCACTCTGGACAGATATTACCAAATTCTGACTAGAAGAGATGAAATGCCAAATCTACAACCCACCATAGAGGGTCATACTGTAAACAAAACGATAGTGTACGCATGTACCTGTTAGTTGTATCAAAGCTGTAGCAATGCAGGGGTAAAGGGGCAGTTGTTTGAATGCAAGTAGTTAGGGAGTATGAGCTGCAATGAATCTGTGTTGATCTGTCCCTTCAGGTAGAAATGTAACATATTTAAGCAACCATGATGGCAAATCATAGCTGCTTAAATGAAAGTTGGTTAGTTTTCATTTGCTAGGACTTGTACCAAAAAGATAATCTAGTTATTTGCTTGCTGGTTATTATTATTATTATTATTATTATTATTATTATTATTATTATTATTATTAATTAGTATTATGTATTCAGCTCTTCAGTCTGAGGAGGGGATATTACCAGGGCACCAACAATCATATTTCTTACTCTGATTTATATTAGCTAACCCATAATCAAGATGAGCTATTTCATAGTTAAACTTTTTAGAAAGTTCATGCTTGTTATTCATATCATCTAACATAACATCATGGTGGTCAGGTGGTGAGCTGACCTGTAATTTAAAATGAAAAATTTTATGTTATTTGAAGTAAATGTCCTATTGTCCTACTGATGGAAATAATGAGTGAAATGGATCAAGTTCGGTTAAAGATTTCAAACTATGCTTGGTTGTCACCTTTATATGCATTGTTGTACTGGTGGAATTTATGATAATTAAAATGACTGGCACCCTTACTTTTATGTAAGTACTGGAAATTCCTCCTTTGTTATATTTATCTGTTAGAAATCAGCAAAAATATTTACTAAATATATTACTTATTGCCTATTCCATGCTTTCAATAAATAAACAAATAAATAAATAAATAACATAGAAAAATCTTCAGATGTAAATCCTTTAACTGTTAGGCAACTTTTTTTTCAGAGAATACATCAGAAATATGTACTGGAGGTTTTTATTTCTTCCACAAAGCCATAGCTCTCTCTGTCTTTTTCTTCCAGATGAGTGAGAGGGCACTGCTAACAGCTTATTATCTGTTACTTTCTGATTTTGCTAAATAAACAGATGTGTTTTATATTGATTTAATAGGCTAATGGCCATAAATAATGTTGCTCCTTTGAAATACTGTGCAGTATATTGATGTTATATAGCAAACCATTATAACATTTTAGCCTTTTTCTTATTTGCAAAAAATAATATTTTATTCATATGTAGGAAAAATATGTTTACTGAGATGGTGTCAGCTTTAATTCTGGTAGATGTTCTCTTTTCTTTTTTAAAAGTTTTGTTAATCCTTATTGGCACTGAATGACGCTGTTCATTCGCAAGTAGTTTATATTGACTAATCATGAGAAAAAAGGGAAAAATACAAAAGTGTGACTGTTAAACTAAGCAGAAAGCTCAGTATACAACAAAAGGTAGCAACTGCCTGCAGCTATATTATCTGAGTCATAACATGACAAATAAGAATAAAAATTACCTAAGAACAAAACACTCCATTGGATTCATAGTTATATGAAGGAGCACAATCAGAAGAACTGTAAGTTAGAAAGGGGTAGCTATGTACACCGCCTCTTGACCCTAATAAATGTGTTCATTTGTTATTAATATTTGTCACCCATGTAGAAGTCAACAGCAGTTTATTTTTATTGTTCTGCAATACATTTCTTGAATATTAATAATACCATTACTTTTTTAATGTGGGTGAGCTGTAGGACGTTAAGTTTATTTTGTTGTCACAAAAATGTATAAAAAATTAAAAAAATATTTTAGCCTTGTATTGATCCAGTATCAGTATATACACACACACATATATATATATATATATATATATATATATATATATATATATATATACACATATATATATATATATATATATATATATATATATGGATCTACTTCATTTACCCAAAAAAACACATCGCCGACATTCACTTCACCAAGACGAATACACCGAAAACCAGAACACCAACATCCAGAACACTGACATTCTGACCTGAGGCAAGTAACCGCTTGGCCGTCGTGAAAAAAAACAAACAAAAAAAAACAAAACCCACCTATGTGGGGGGCAAAGCCACCCACACCCCCCTAACTAGATATACCAACTACAAGATTGCACTACCGTGGGTGTAAAGGGCAAAGTTCAACCGGATGCCCAAGTGGTTACTTACCTCGGGTCAAAATGTTAATGTTCCAGATTTTGGTCTTCTGGTTTGTCGGTGTATTCATCTCTGTGATACGAATGTCGGTGATGTGGTTTTTCGGGTAAGTAAAGTAGACCCATATATATATTCCATAGGTCAATGCAAATGTTTTCTTGTGAAGCATTGTGAACCAACTCTCCCATATGCAGATATAACTTAATGAGGCAATTAGGTACCAATGATATCTGCTCTTATAGCATGTAGGTTGATATAATAGTGTATAGTTTCATATTTATGTGTAGTTTAAGGGTAATATAACATACATTTATTTCATTGTCCGTGATGTTTTGGTAAAGTATCAGACTCATAATTCAAAAATACAGTAATTATGATGCATACACCTTGACATTTACTTTATATTTACTGACTAATTATATTTCTTTTAAGGTTCATGTACGTGGCCAAAAGTCAAAGGGTAAATTAGCACGTATGCTACTTAATGGTGCTGAAATTAACTTTAAAGGCCTTATGATTGCATGATTCAACTTTTATTTAAATATCCCAAATGTCATATACCTACTCAGCCAAAAGATCAGATCATTATATTTCTCATCAAATGGAAGGGATATATTGTGAACATGTGTCCTTATTTTTTTAAATGTCTTTATTCATTTTACTTAATGCATGACCTCATAATGCTGGCAGAAGGGTAACTCTAAAACAGAATGCTTGAAGAATATGCTCTACTTAATTAGCAAACCATTTCTAATTAGAATAAGGTGTGGATAATGATTCTGACAGAGTCTCCTAAATGGTCCTATATATTTAGGTTGTGATCAATTTATTTATTTAATCAATCGTGTGCTTCTTTTAGTTGCTGTATGGCCTATTTTTTTACTTCTGTTATGGTACATGGAGGATAAAGCTACTACCAGCAAATCCAGCTAGGCAAAACTGAAGCATCACCCCAGGAATCCAGCATAACATAAATAAAGTGAATAGGTACTGGTAACTTGCTATAATCTGCAGAATTTATTTACTATTTTTTTTTGCAATCAGAAAAGAGGACAATTGTGCCACTGGCCGCATGGATCAATGTAATTATATTTACATGAAATGCACTGCAATCTCCTCCCATATCTTGATTTTTAGCACATCATAAGTACTACTTGCAGCACTGTTACTGCTGTCATGGTGCATCCCTCTTTATGTAAATCCAAGTCACATACAGAAGCAGGTCCAAATGTTATCCCAGAGCATTAACAAATGCCATCATTACACTGCATTCCCATCCACACTCTATACAACTTACTGGCAACATGGAGGGCCTGATTCCAAACAAGCTGCTCTCAGTGTAAGTGACCACTTACACTGACAGCATGTCATTTGGAGCATGGCCTCTGGTGTAAGCCTATTTATAGACAGGCCTTACACTGACATAAGTCATTTACACTAAGAGCAAGTCTTTCAGGATCAGACCAGTCTTACACTGAGAGCAAGCCTTCTGGAATCTGACCCATAGGCTAGCAGACCACAGCAATTACTTCAGGGTTGGGTAAACAGCAATCCTTGGTGTAAGAAATTTGAGAGGACAGCCCAGGTGCTTAACTGTCAGAACTTCTGACAGGAAAACAGGGTATTAAAATTTCCTAAGTAGTATTTGCAATGTTTTATTTTCATAATGCATGATCAATCTCCATTTCAAATTTGTCTTGTTTTCTATGTGTTAATGTGTTTAAAATGAAATTATTCATCATTCATAACTCCTCAAAACAGGCAACCCAAACTTTTTGGAATTGTAGCACAGCTTGTATATAGTACACTACATGTATAAGAAATTTAAAAAAAATGGTTTATTTTCTTAATTTTTTTCAATTTAAATTGTTGGAAATGTATTTAATATGGGGTTCATCTTATTTAAGTGAGTCTTATTTGTTTGGTGTGTGCTACCAGTTAAAACAAAAATAGCAGGCAAAGGAAACCAGGAGGTAAATCCAATCAATGTATTCTGGTAAGCTCTTTTGTCTGGTTTCCTTTGCCTGATGTTTTTGTTTTTACTGGTTGCACATTTTTCTTTTGGGTTTTCCTAGATTTTTGTTGATGTGTGCTACCAAATGTTGTGTGAGCTACTTAATGACACCAACATGCATATAATTGTCCCTAATCAGTTGTTGCAAAATAATTTAAGAATCCATCATTTGAAGAAAGAATAGTTAGCATTAAAATGAATTTATTAACTATTCTGATATAGGGCTGGATTCACAAAAGGCTAATCTCTGCTGTGCTATTTTGTGCACATCGCAGTACTACACACACATGATAGTGCACTATTTTGTATTCATTAAACAGCTCTAAATGTTGTATAGAGCCACCAAACAAAAGTAAACAGCATAGTGAGCTTAATGAAAGCATAAGCAGCTGAATTACATGCTAATTAATGAATCCTATGTAGTGGGGCTATTCAGAAAGCTACACAGTAACTGTGTAGAGATGGTGCAGCCCTTTATCATGAACATCAAAAACTTATTGGAATGCAGCCACCATCACACTTAAAAAAAATTGCTAGGGGCTGCTGCTGGTCTCTTGCATATGTATGTGCAAAAGCTCAAATCTATGCTGCTGATGTTGCTGGTTGAACTTGTCCAAGGACTGCATAATGTTGAAATAGTAGAGAGATACAGATTTGATAGGGGAAATGCTACAGGAACTCTACAACCTCTGCTGCCCAACCTCAGACCCAGGGGAAATTGAGGAGATCCTATACCAGTGGAAACTAAGGTATGTGTAGCATTAAGGATATTACTGGTACATTCCAGAGACCAACAGGGGTTATACTAGGGGTGCAACAGGCTTCAGCTTCCAGAATAATTCAGCATTATCTTAATGCTATTCTACAACATGCAAGGGAATGTACTTATTTTCCATCCACACCAGAGGAGCAGAGGAGAGAGCAAGAACAATGCATACTTCTCTGAAGTCTTGGGAGCCGTAGACTGCACTCACATAGAAATAAAATCCCCACCTGATGAATAGTGAAGGACATACATCAACAGGAAGATGCTCCACTCAGTCAACTGTCAGGTTGTCTGTAATGTCTAAGAGATCATCCTCAATATCTGTACAAGCAATCCAGGCAATTACCACAACTCACACATATAGTACACCTCACAGCTGTACACAAGGTGTGCTGGGGTCATGTTCCATAAAGTCATCTCCTGGGTCATGCAGGTTATGCTCTGGAACCGTGGCTCATGACACCCATCAGAAAAGCACACACACACACACACACACACACACACACACACACACACACACACACACACACACACACACACATGAAGGATACAACAATGCCCATGCTCAAATTAGAAATATCATAGAGCATGTGTTTGCCATGCTGAAGTCATGGTTCTCCTGCCTATACACATCAGAAGGTGCCCTGCAGTATGATCCAGGCACTTGTGCAGAAATTCTCATGGTTTGTGCCATGTTGCACAGTATCATCTTGAGAAAGCAGCTGCGAAAAGGCACAGCAAGTGCTAGGACCACACATTCATGGACTACAGGCAAAGGTCAGCACCTCCAGCATATACAGACAAGGATTCTGAGGGACAACCTACAGCTGCAGAAGCAGCCAGCAGACATTGGCATGCCCAATATTTCCTTACCCTGGCTAAGACGGAAAGGATAGCACACACACACTCACAGCCTAAGACTAACAGGTCAGTGCAAACAGTCAGCAACTAAGAGGCAAATGATAGCACACCCATTCGACAGTGAAAGAATACAACCTAAGCACATGCAAATATTAAAAGTGATGCCATTCGATGTCCACAAATGTTGCTTACCCATGTAATGTCTGTGTATGGATAGCATCAGACATGGCCCCCAAAGCACATGACTCATAACTGCAGTAATGTCAAGGTAATTGTGGAACTTGTAGTACATGAACAAATGTGTAAGAAGAAATTCAGTCTCATACCCATCTCCTGTGTGCATCAGACATATATGCAACTCTAAGTCAAACACAAATGATCAAAGCCAATGACACACTCATCATCATTCTCACAGAGTGGGGTGGGGGTTGTTTGCAATAGGACAAAGGTGACGACAAAGTAGTGATTGTATGTGAGTAAGAAACTCAGAATATTCATTAAAGTATGAAATATCTCAGGGACACTAACAGAAGATATATCCCAATCAGTGTTAATGTTCTTTTGGTTTTGAGAAATGTGTGTGTGTGTGTGTGTGTGTGTGTGTGTGTGTGTGTGTGTGTGTGTGTGTGTGTGTGTATGTGTGTGTGTGAGTGTGTGTGTGTGTGTGTGTGTGTGTGTGTGTGTGTGTGTGTGTGTGTGTGTGTGTGTGTGCTTGTGTGTGTGTGTGCACATGTGTGTGCATGAACACAATCAAGCTGTGTTTTGCCATGTGGGACAGGTATGAGCCATGCATGAGAGTGTTCTCTGTTCAGTGTCATTGTTCCCGACCACACAAACTACCTCAGCAAGGAGTTGCACTGCTGCTTCCACGTCCTCAAGTCAAAGTGGGGGTGCTACATGAATGTAAGTGATGTTTGCTGGAGAAGCTGTTCTTCCAACTATGTGCAGGACCAAGACCCTATGACACTACATATGGATGTGGACACCCTATACACTAATGGAACAGTGGAAGTAGTGCCAGTATGAAAGGGAGACCTGGAATGGCCACATCGGCTAACACTGAGTATATTGTGGTTCAGTGGACATGTGGTTGCCAGCCATCCCCCAGCAGACATACCCTCACAGATCCTTCCCGATCCAGTGTGTCACTCATCCTACCTAAAGAGTTACGCAACAGCAAATGATAACTCAATACTGTAAAGTAACCATACTAAGCTGGACAGCACTGCAAGATCTAAAATATGTGCAGAATACCAGCAGTGAATTTTAAAAATTGCCTACATCAAAAAATTCCTTTTTCCATTGCATATTAAAATACATTAAAACATGAACATGTAAGCAGTTTGTGTAGAGGACAAACATAACTTATGAAACAGTGCAGTGATTTGTAGAACAATCTCCTTCAAGTAACTAGCAGTAATGGTCTGTGTGTATCCAGTCAGTCTCCCCTCCTTCTACTTCCATAGCTACACCATTACCTTTTTATAGTGCAGATTCAGCCCTCTGACTACTGTGAAGATGCAAATGACATGTGAGATCATTAGCATCCATGAGTACCAAAAAAATCACTTGATGTAGGGGATGTAAACATGGTGTAGGTAGCAACATGATTGCATGCATGTGCCCTAGCACTGCAGGGAGAATCAATGACAGCTGTTAGCTGCTAATGGCTTGAAAGTGCTACTGATTGCTCTGACTACAATAACAAGCAATGCTGAAGTGACTGTTCTCTCTTAAAATCTTTGAATCATACAGAGTAGAGTTACAAGAGAAAGTGTAAGCACCTTGACAGCTATTATAATAACCTTAACAACACTGGTATCCTTGTACTAAGAGCACAATGTTCATCTTCTGCTTAAAATTTGTCTGAAATGCTAATCACATATATTACACACAGAAACAAAGATGCAATTAAATGGCCATGACATTGCATTTCTGTACTTAAACTGGACTAACTATGAGTGGAATGTGGTAAAACAAAACAGAAGACATAGCTGGCAGTGTTGGCAACCTGACATTAGAATGGTGCAGGCTATTATTAGCATAAAGTATTTGCCAATATCATGTTTTTCTAGACAATTAGAAAGGAGCAATTTCTGCTTCTGTGCTGGGAGCAAAGAGGGGTCAAAGCACATTGGAGTGTGTGTTGTTATTGCATTGCGTTGAGGGTTCAGTTCCACATAGTGTACTATCTGACAGAGTTACTGCATCTTTTCTGAGCATATGATCAGGTTGTTACACACACATATGGATCTAGGAAGCTTCACAATCCTACATTTTCATTAGCATACCCCAATATTTGTTAATACTGGCAATATTTTGTTTGCTCTTCATTTGTGTGGGTTTTGACAAAGCACACTGAAGACTGCAGCATTTTAAGCAGGCTGAGAAATTTAAATTGCCATGCCATCAGTAGCATATTTTAGAATGGCACGGGTGTGTTTTGCTACAGCACTCTGAATAGCGGTAAGAGAAGAAATTCTGCATCACATCTGCGTATCATTGTAGTACATGGGTTAAACAAAATGATTTTAAAGTAACAGGAAATAGGATGCAAGTATGAATCCAACTTGAAGCCCATGCTGCTTGAAATGTTTACAGAAGATGTGAAAATCCAACTGGAATTTTTTTGTGTGTAATATAAATTGTTATACATATGTTTTGTTTGTGTAATTTCTACATTCCTTAGCAGAGCTCAAACTGGGCTCACAGGCAAAGAGAAGAATGAACATTTTCATTTCTGTCATCTCCATAACAGTTCTGGCACCAGTGTAAGGTATTTTTAATGACTGATTGATATGTACATTGTCTATACCTGTTTCTGTAGCAGAAGCTGTAAATGTAGTGCCTTTGGTGACTTAACACAGTTTCATAGGTTCATAGGTTCATAGGTTCGTACTAGGCTATCTGACCTAGGGCATTTATAAGCCTAGCCAGAGTGTGTGTGGCTTTCACCACCCCTTAGGATGAGAATACTATGCCCATTTAGGGTTTAGTTTACTGTGCCTCTGTCTAGTAGTGACACAGAGATGACCCCCGGGGTAAACCTACGATCTCCTATCCACTCGTGGGGTTCTTGTCTCATAGGCTCATAGGTTAGTACTAGGCTAACTGCCCTTATGGGCCATTTTAAGCCTAGCCAATTACCCCATGTCAGAATCAAACCCTGCACCTTGTGTTTCTAATGTAAGCAATGTAACCATTACGCCAACCTCCCACCTAAAAGGTTGCTTCTCCTCAGGGAGACACACACTCAGCAAATGCAGGATTCAAACCCCTATCTAACTGCATTATGATAATACAGCATTACGCATTTACACAACACACTATACACATAGTCCAGACAACATGAAGAGAAGGCAGAAAGTATTATATCAGATGTATGATTTACTTTCATCAGAAGATTATATACTTTTTTTCCTGTTTCTTGCCTTATGCAGATGCTCGCTGCAGAGTGGCACACAATCAGTGTAACCTGCTTAAGGAAAAACAGTTAAGCTTTGTATTTTGGAAGTCTTCTGTAGTGCAAATACACTTAGCACCAATGCAGAGACATCAGCACTCTGGACAGTACTGAGTGGAGAGCATTCACCTACTCTGCAACTGTCTCTGTTGCACAAGACACTGCATTTAGAGACAGAACACAGGTGAACTAGGATTCAAATCCAGATGATGCTTATTTTTTACATTGGCTATCGGAATGCAATCTCTAACAACATTTTGATTTGAAGGTAACACTACATACAAATAGCTATCATAATATGTTTATTTCAAGAAATATCTCATTAATGCTTTGATAAATTCTTCTAAGTAGCAAATTTCATTAACAATTTAATGATGAAACACAGTCGAATGTCTGTGCAATTATTTAAGCAGGATAATTATGGAATGAATTAAAAATGCACTTGCATCACTATGATGGGCAGAATACTTAAGTGAAAATCAGCTTCTGTCCTCACATAGACCAACTCCGTGTTTTGGACAGTATGTGTAATGGAGTATGTATGTCTCATAGTCTCATACCCCAACTTGTATTGATAACCTCCTGAAAGTTCATTCATCTGACATACATTCACAAACAGTAATAATGACTCTTTTAGGGGAATGCATTTCACAAGACTTCCTTAAGTCACATACATACAGGCCGATCTTATGTATATCTCCATTCAAACAGAATGCAGTTTATCTGTAAGGAGCACTTTTGAAAAGGAATTCTCCAGTAGCACTGACGAAGAATCACCTCACTTGAAATGTGTGCATTATTTCTTCCTCAGGTTTGATTCCCACATTGGTCAACTAATTTTTTACAGTGTACAATTCCAGAAAGTCATGCTTTAAGTCATCCTATTTAACCTCCAAAACACCAAGAATAACAATCAAAGTCATTGAGCCTGTCAGTGCTGACCATCCAAAAAAAATGTGAATAGTTTGAGCATCACACATGGCAAATTCCATGGCCATGTTTCACACCTGCATTGCTGTTTGATAAAATACATCCCTCTTTGTTTGCAAATGCCTCTTTGTGTTTTCCATCATGCAAATGCAGCTGGCATAGTTGTTCATGTTTGTACAGTAGGTGTTAAAAGCGAGATTGTAATTTGATACTAATTCATGCTTAGAGTTGCTGTTCGAATTCTGCAATCATGGCTAATGTGGGAGATGAATAGTGCTAAATTTAGAGCTCAGAGGTGGGGTGCTGAGAAGTTTCCAGGGTGTCTAGATGGCACACCTTTGTGTGGTTTGATGTTCCAGCAATTCGATAATCTGAAGGGGATCCTTAAAAAGTGTGAGGAGAGAAGGAAGCTGATCCAAGGACTCTCTTAGACTTTTTTCAGCCCTCCTTCTGTGAGTCTATCAAAGGATTCTGCACTCCCTCATCCAATTTCAATAAAAAGCATAATAAACAGTCTTAACAGTCTGCTGGTAAGCAGACATTTAAAAAGCATGGGCAGAAAACAAGAAAGCAGGAACCCTCCCAAACAAAGGACAGTTTTATCAGTCTGAATGACTATATAATGAACTTTCCTCCCCAATTGCATCCTGGCAGTTCTTTATTTTTCCCCAAAAATCAGAACTTTCATTCTCTCTCTTTGGCAACAGATTGTTTCAGACAGATGAGTTCTGAAAGTAATTCATCAAGGTCAAAGATAGCAGTGAGAGTCTATCCCTCCTTTTCAGGGATTCCTCCTCATTTGCCAGACCAAACTTTTATTTTCTCTTTTGTCGTCTGGTATAAGCTGTCTCAAAGCTGATACAGGCCTCCATTCACAAGGCCATGTCCAATCCGGAATTAATGGACATGCTCCACCTCAAAAAATCCAAATCCATCAGAGCCACGAGAGCAAGAGACTTGAATCTCAACACAGAAATAAATAGGACGTGCTGGAGGGACAGATTCATAACCCAGAGGCTCCCTACACTCTGGAACAGAATCCCAGTCCATGTTAGGCAGAGCCCCTCACTAACGCTATTCAAGAGAAATCTTGACGAGTGGATGGGAGATCGTAGGTTTACCCCGGGGGTCATCTCTGTGTCACTACTAGACAGAGGCACAGTAAACTAAACCCTAAATGGGCATAGTATTCTCATCCTAAGGGGTGGTGTAAGCCACACACACTCTGGCTAGGCTTATAAATGCCCTAGGGCAGATAGCCTAGTACGAACCTATGAACCTATGGAGACAAGTTCTGGACCTTTCCTTTCTGACCCAGTTTGTGATAGTGCCCAGGTTCACAATGCTGTCACTTCACAACTAGATACCCCTTACTCCCCATATGAGTTTTCTAGTGTTCTTAGATTTAAAAGAGGCAAATCATCACATCACTATAGGTCCAGATTTCAGGTGATTTTCAAGGATTTGTATGCCTGGGCCCGATAATCAGTTCTCTGCCTTATCCTTTGGACTATGTACTGCTCCATGGGTATTCACAAAGTGTCTAGCTCTGGACAGCCTACTGCAGAATGCAGGGTATTCACATTGTTCCATTTGTAGATGACTTGCTAATCTTTGCAGTGTCTTTTTCACAGTGCCAGAAATCCCTCACTTGGGTAAGGGATCTCCTACAAAGACAGGTATTCCAAGGGAACATTCAGAAGTCTTTTCTGACTCCTTTTTATGGAATTGTTTTTGAGCTGTATGCTGGGCACCTCAGTTCAAAGTGCTTTTCTTCCACAGGGAAAGTAAATCTGTATTTAAATCTCTTCCTGAGGTTTTCTATCCAGATGTCCATCTCAGCAAGGGAATTCCTCAGTGTTCTAATGGTATCAATGATGCTCATGATACTTCTTGTAAGACTACACATGAGAAAGTTACAATGGTACCTGAAACCTGTATGGTCCCAGCACCAACATCCCTTGAACTTTTAGATTCCAATTATTTGTGAGATGGGGGACTGAAGTGCAGACACCAAATCTCTCAGAATCCAGATCTCACATTCTTCTCTCCTGCTCCAGCAAAGTGACACAAAACAGATGCCTCAAACTTTGGCTAAGGAGAAGTGTCTGTGGGGATAAAGGTGCAAGGTCTTTGGAACAAAAAAATGCAGAGCAACACACATCAGCATAAAACAGATGTTAGCTGTCATAAATGCTTCCTACTGATTAAATCACATGTGGTCTCTGGGACCTCTAGAAGTGTTTACAGACAACACTGAAGTGATGTAGTACAAACGTATGCAAGAGGTAGCAAGACCTTACCTTCTGTGCAGACTAGTCATGGTAGCCTAGGATATAGCTTTTCAGCACAATCTCACTCTATGGGCATTTTATATCCCTTTAAAGCACAGGTGACTCATCCCTGAGATCTTAACTTTGTATTAGAAAAACTAACTTGAATCAACTCATAAGGCTGGTTTGAGGTTCTTAACATGGAAAACAGCCTTACTCATTGCTTTGACCTAAGAAGAGTATCTGAGTTGCAAGCTCTTATGGTGGGTCAAATTATCTCATTTTTTACAAAGATAGGGTTTCTATGAGAACTATTTCTTCTTTTATTTTATTTATTTATTTGCAGTTTGTTAACCTGGAGAGTCTATTGGGCCAAGATGAGCCCTTTTTCAATGGAGGCCCTGGGAGAAAAGCTCCATTTACAGACATACAAATTGAAATCAAAACAAAATAAAAATCAACAACAATCAAATATGAATTAATGCAGAATTAATATGAAGTAATTATACAAGCAGGATCATCAGAACTTAAGTAAAAAACAACAAAAGTACATTAAAAGTATGCTTAAAGTGGTATCCAGATTTACTTTATTCCCTGTCTTCTTTCCAGATCATAAAATTGAGAGAGATAGGTAATGTCATACCTTAGATGTTTGCAGACAATGCAGGTATTATCTTAACAGAGCAAAATTGCTCAGATCTTCTGATCAGTCGTTCAATGCTTGTAAAGGTAAGAAGAAAAAATGACTAGTGTCAAAACAGATTAGCTTGAACTGGCTGTCTCATGCTTTTACTTTTCGTCACTCCCATCACAAATAAATCTGTTCCAGACAGAACTAATTCTCAATCTAACAAGACCTTAGTTTCTTCTGTGGCTTTTTGTAAAGGGTTGGCTTCTAGAAGTATTCTAAAATCATCAACTTGGACCTCTGTGCATACATTTACAAATCACTATAAACTAGATTCCTTCGCCATGTCTAAGACATGCTTTGCTAGTACCATTTTCCAGGGGGTCCTGGACCTTATTCATTTCTCTTCTCTGTCTATCTAAACTATGGTAATCTACCCATATAGCTTAGGCTGCTACAGCGATGATCAAATGAAGAACATTGTACAATTGTGGGAGTGGCCTTACCATGACAGTAGATGTCTGAATGATCACTGCCACACTGGCTGCTCTCTCCCTCAACCCTTCCCTTTTGTTTTTTGTATGTTTTTATGGCATAAACGTATAGACATTTATGACATTTATTATTATTATTTCCCTAGATTTGTCATTCTTTTGGCTTTACCCTCCCTTTCTCTTTGGCATTAAGTTTTTTTTTTTTTTTTTTATTTTGTTGGCAACTAAATCTAACTTTTAGTCAGCTCAACTCAAGCTCATTAACAGTTTTGACAGGTGGAAGGTGCTCTAAAGCTTTGGATGCTATCTGACCATTATATCCTTAGTGACATAACCCCCATAGCTTAGGCTACTGTGGCAGTAATCATTTGAACATCTACTATGGAACGTTTGTTTACACAATTGTTCTTCATCCACATGTTTAAGTCTGTCATGTATCTTCTGGAAGACCATATAGCCTTAATAGTGCATTGCTTAAGTCTATTTTTTTGATCATCTAGTTTTTCAAGACAATTGTAATGTGCACAAAAAGGAAAGGTGCCAGCAGTGCATTCATTAGTAGTTTAAGATAGATAAAAGCCAAAAAATGTTCTATTTCTTGAAACATTATTTAATGTTCATTAACAAAGGTTTATACATTTTTTGTTGTTGTTGTTAATTCCAATAAGACTGTTGCAATTGAAATTAATACAACTGGCAATTTGCATTCAGAAATCAGATTTAGAGGGAGAACGAGAATTTGATATTACTGAGGAGGCTTCTAACATTAACACTTACAATGTATGTCTGCAAAGAAGTGACTAGCAATGCTTAAAAAAAGATCACTAAGCAAGCTATTATCCATATGCAGAACAATCATTTTTAGAAATGTTAAGAAAATATTTCCCACAATAATTTACAAAGTATCTTTAGACATCAGGTTT